>NC_057390.1:1087543-1214762 GCF_019320065.1 Cervus canadensis
GTGTGTGTTAGTGTAGAAGTGAGGAGGGGCCGTGGCGTGTGTGTGTGTCACTGGAGATGTGAGGAGGGGCTGTGGCGCGTGTGTGTCACTGCAGAAGTGAGGAGGGGCCGTGGCGCGCGTGTGTGTTAGTGTAGAAGTGAGGAGGGGCCGTGGCGTGTGTGTGTCACTGCAGAAGTGAGGAGGGGCTGTGGCGCGCGTGTGTGTTAGTGTAGAAGTGAGGAGGGGCCGTGGTGCGTGTGTGTGTCACTGCAGAAGTGAGGAGGGGCCGTGGCATGTGTGTGTGTCACTGCAGAAGTGAGGAGGGGCCGTGGCATGTGTGTGTGTCACTGCACACGTGAGCAGGGGCCCTTGGAATGAGCCTGAGAACAGCACTCTGTGGCCTTCCGAGTGGCCCTAGTGGTAAAGAACCTACCTGCCGATGCGGGAGACCTAAGGGACGTGGGTTCGATCCTGGGTCGGGAAGATCCCTGCAGAAGGGAATGGCAGCCCACTCCGGTATTCTTGCCTGGAGGATTCCATGGGCAGAGGGGCTGCAGTCCGTGGACTCGCTCCGTCCGTGGGGTCAGACACGACTGAGGCACCTTAGCTGGCAGGCACAGCACAGCCCCGCACGAAATAGTCTCACATCCTCAGCTCTGGCAACTTCAGAGTCTGGGGCTGACTAGCCAGTGCCATGGCCTCCTGGGTCCCCAGATGAGCTCCGGGCCTCCCCTCCACCGCCCCACCCTCCAGTGCCCCCAGCACTGCTCCACCTGAAGTCCCCGTTATTTTCCCACCCACTTTCCTCTCCCCCAGCTGCCTCATTCCCAGCCGACCAACTCCTGCACTGCTTGGCGTTCCAGCTTCCGGTCCCGCCACGTACTCCCCCTTCTGTGTTCATGACCATTTTGGCTCTCAGGGCTTCCCATTTCTAGTCCTTCACTCCATCATCTCTGAATCTTTCGCTCTCGTATTTTCCCACATCACCTGCCCAGGAGAGCGCCAAACCTCCAGAGCCATCCAGCTGGCCACGCCCAGGATGCGGAGGACCAATGAAGAAATCGCCCCGATAGACCAGTGATGGAGCTCGACTGGCTCGATCCCTGCTGGACCAGATACTCTGTGCCCAGTGCTCCTTCTCCCCAAGGCCCCAGACATTCCGGCTCCAGGACCCTAGGTTCTCGGGTGTTCTCACTCCTTTCAGCAAAAATCCCGCTCTCCACACCTCTGGAACTAACTCTTCTCATGCCCATTCCTGTGCAAAACCTCACTTCCCTGCTTTCTCTGTTTTCCAGCGGAATCTAAACCCTGGGATCACATCCCTCCACCTTTTCAGAACCAGCTACCCTCTCCACCAGCCTCCCTCTCGCCACCTACCCTTCTTTTTAAACTGGAGTATAATTATGTTATAATGTGTTAGTTTCTGCTGTGTAAGAGCTGAATCCGCTATATGTATACATGTATCCCCTCCCTCTTGAGGCTTCCTTCCACCCCCTCTTCCCAGCCCCCTATGTCATCACAGAGCACCGAGCTGAGCTGCCTGAGCTATAGAGCAGCCTCCCACTAGCTATTTATTTTACACAAGGTAGGGTATATATGCTTCCCTGGCGGCTCAGTGGTAAAGAGCCACCTACAAATGCAGGATATGTAGGTCCCATCCCTGGGTCAGGAAGATCCTACAGAGGAGGAAGTGGCAACCCACTCCAGTATTCTTGCCTGGAAAATCCCATGGGCAGAAGAGCCTGGTGGGCTACAGTCCAGGGGGGTCGCAAAGAGTCAGACCCCACTTATTGACTAAACAACAAAAGTGTGTATATAACAATGGTACTCTAAATTCATCCCACCTGCTCCTTCCCCAACTGTGTCCACAAGTCTGTTCTCTACTTCTGTGACTCTATCCCTGCCCTGCATTTGCTTCATCATTTGCATTTGGTTCATCAGTACCATTTTTCTAGAGTTCATGTATCAACCTCTACTTGACAAACAGCCAGGGAGCGTAGAGCTCAGGGTTAAAGCAGTGGACTGCAGAAACACAATCATTTACCAAATCTCTCCGAGACCAAAAAGCTGACATATTTAAAATCAGTTTGCTAAGTGACCAATTCTGCAGACTACCAACATCCACCCCCCAATGTTTTTCTCTTAAATACTTAGAAAATTTGTCATAATAAGTATTGCATGCATGTGTGCTAAGTTGCTTCAGTTATATCCTACTTTTTTCGACCCTATGGGCTGTAGCCTACCAGGCTCCTCTGTCCATGGGCTTCTCTAGGCAAGAATACTAGAGTGGGTTGCCATGTTCTCCTCCAGGGTATCTTCCTGACCCAGGGATTGAACACACATCTATTATGTCTCCTGCATTGACAGGTGGGTTCTTCACCACTAAGTGCCATAGGAAGTTTCAAATGTTGAATGAGCTTTTCAACATTTTGGCTCTTGGATTTTTTTCTAGTTTAGAAGTTTTATTTTTGGTTTCTCCACCACATTTTATATTGGATTTATGGATTTGTGATTCACATTTCTAAAGCTGACTACTTCTCAAAAGTTACTTATAAAGGTTTTGATAATACATGAGCCTTTTAAAAAAAATTTTAACCTTTGGTTTGTAGAGAAAACATTTTGACCCTTCAAGTGTAATTTTGCACCAATTTGCAACTTCTCTTTCTCTTTTCTTCAGTGGTTTGGCAGTCAGCCAAATAAAAGTTTCTTCTTCATGTTCAGTTCAGTCGCTCAGTCGTGTCTGACTCTTTATGACCCCATGGACTGCAGCACACCAGGCCTCCCTGTCTATCACCAACTCCCAGAGCTTACTCAAATTCATGTCCATTGAGTCAGTGATGCCATCCAACCATCTCATCCCCTGTTGTTCCCTTCTCCTCCCACCTTCAATCTTTCCCAGCATCAGGGTCTTTTCAAATGAGTCAGCTCTTCGCATCAGGTGGCCAAAGTATTGGAGTTTCAGTTTCAGCATCAGTCCTTCCAATGAATATTCAGGACTGATTTCATTTAGGGTGGACTGGCTGGATCTCCTTGCAGTCCAAGGGACTCTCAAGAGTCTTCTCCAACACCACAGTTCAAAAGCATCAATTCTTTATAGTCCAACTCTCACATCCATACATGACTGCTGGAAAAACCACAGCTTTGACCAGACGGACCTTTGTTGGCAAAGTAACGTCTCTGCTTTTTAATATGCTGTCATATTTTTTCTTAACTTTTCTTCCAAGGAGTCATAACTTTTCTTCCAAGGAGTAAGCATCTTTTAATTTCATGGCTGCAGTCACCATCTGCAGTGATTTTGGAGCCCAAAAAAATAAAATCAGCCACTGTTTCCACTGTTTCCCCATCTATTTCCCATGAAGTGATGGGACCAGATGCCATGATCTTAGTTTTCTGAATGTTAAGCTTTAAGCCAACTTTTTCACTCTCCTCTTTCACTTTCATCAAGAGGCTCTTTAGTTCTTCTTTGCTTTCTGCCATAAGGGTGGTATCATCTGCATATCTGAGGTTATTGATATTTCTCCCAGCAATCTTGATTCCAGCTTGTGCTTCTTCCAGCCCAGCTTTTCTCATGATGTACTCTGCATATAAGTTAAATAAGCAGGGTGACAATATATAGCCTTGACGTACTCCTTTCCTGATTTGGAACCAGTCTGTTGTTTCATGTCCAGTTCTAACTGTTGTTTCCTGACCTGCGTACAGATTTCTCAAGAGGCAGGTCAGGTGGTCTGGTATTCCCATCTCTTTAAGAATTTTCCACAGTTTGTTGTGATCCACACAGTCAAAGGCTTTGACATAGTCAATAAAGCAGAAGTAGATGTTTTTCTGGAATTCTTTTGCTTTTTCGATGATCCAGCGGATGTTGGTAATTTGCTCTCTGGTTCCTCTGCCTTTTCTAAATCCAGTTTGAACATCTGGAAGTTCATGGTTCACATACTGTTGAAGTCTGGTTTGTAGAATTTTGAGCATTACTTTACTAGCATGTGAGATGAGTGCATGTTAATTCTTCATGTTAATTTTCACATATCCATGATAACCTCCCCAGTGGCAAAATCCCAAAGTGGGAGCTATAGTTCAATACAGGCACAAGTCTTTAAACTAGAGTTGACAGTAAATGTAGTTGGAAAAATGCATCCATTGGCATATATATATATATAGCATTTATGAAGTGCCCTGGACTTCCCTAGGGTCCAGTGGTTAAAGAATCTGTCAATGCAGGCGACATGGATTCCATCCCTGGTCTGGGGAGATCCCACATGCTGCAGAGCAACTAAGCCTGTGCACCACAACTACTAAAGCCCACAAACTCCTAAGCCCGCGCTCCAGAACAACAGAAGCCGCCATAATGAGAAACTTGCACACCACAACTAGTGAGTAGCCCTCACTTGCCTGCACACAGCAATAAAAACCCATTTATTTATTTTGGGTGGCCAAAAATAAATAAAATTAAAAAAAGAAGTGCCCTGCTCCTGAAATATGAAAACCCACATGAGACTGACCTTTATCAGAGCTGGATTGAGAAATCCATAGGAAAATATCTGGTAAAAATAGACCTGAAAACTTGCAAACCAAGCTAAACTAGTAAACATAAATGAAAAAACAAACCAAACTTACAGGAAAATCTTTAGTGTTGTAAAACTCACAGCACACAAATTTCTATATTTTTAAAGGTAACTGGCCAAAACAATTCAGAGGGGAACTCCAAGGATCACTCATCATGGAAATGGGTTCTGCAACAAACTGATTTTCAAGAAATCAGTTTTCAGTTCACTGGACTTTGGGAAACAGTGATTGGTTATTTGGCAAATTGACCTATTTTTTCAACCTCTCCATCTTTCCTGGGTCTTCTTCTCTGGAAGCCACACATCAGGTTACCTGGGGCTCCCATAACTGCTTCATGTTACAGTCAATAAAATAGGCTGGAATAGGACGTGGCCACATCAGCCTTTAACCTAGTACTTTGTACCCTCTTCTGGGCTTCCCTTGTGGCTCAGATCATAAAGAATCTGCCCGCAATGCAGGATACCCGGGTTCAATCCCTGGGTTGGGAAGATCCCCTGAAGAAGGAAATGACAACCCACTCTAGTATCCTTGCCTGGAAAATCCCATGGACGGAGGAGCCTGACTGGCTACAGTCCATGGGGTTTCAGAGTCAAACGTGACTGAGTGACTTTCACTTTGTACCCTTTTCTGCTGGATTCATCCCCTCATTCACACTCTTAATTCTTAGGACTGTTTTCTTCTCTTCTCCCCACATTGATCTAAGACTCCCAACCCTAATTAAGCCCCAGAATCCTGCTATCAAAAAGTACTTGGGTATGACCGACTTTTACTGAGGTTTTAGGCCATCCGGCCAAGCAGGTAACTTCAAGTGGATTGCTAGCCAACCCAGCTCTACCAATATCACCCGTTTTCCTCCAGGCATGCTGTGGGGTCCTCCCCTTTTCAGTCCCTCCTTTTTGCTGTTCATGCTTCCTCCCTCTCTCTGGTCCTTCTTCAATCATTCCTCTTGAGTTTTCTTGTAGAACACCACTCATCCATCCTGTTTACTACTTCCACACACAGATGGAAGAAACTTACCTTCCAGAACCAAAAAGGAAGCTGTTGTGAAAGAAACCTGACCCTTCCCTCACAGGAGAGAACAGGTTATGTCTATATATTGCAGTGGAAAGAAACCCTCTAGCCATCTCCATACACTGACATCTCCCACCTTGACACATCCTCTCTCATGACCTTGTATCCTGTCTCCACCCTCATCCTGACTTCCTTTCACAACCAAGCTTCCTAGACCAGCTAGTGATACCATTTTTCCTTTGTCCCAACCAATAGATACTTCCTGATCTTTTTCTTTCCTAACATCCTTGCAACATTTGACACAGTAGATACCTCCTTCCAGACACTCTTTTTTGTCCAACTTCTCTGGCCTGGGCTTCTCAATCTCTTTTGCACCATCCTTTTCCCTTGTCATCTTCTTAGAGGTCAGTGAGCCTAGCTTTGGCCATAAGACTCACCTGTTCTATAAGCAGATCCTGGCTGGTCCCACCCACTCACAGACTTAACCACCTCTGCTGTGCTGCTATGGGGTCTCAGGTCATGGTCCTGGGCCATGGTCTTGACAGTTCAGGACAACACTTGGATGTCTCCTTGGGGTCTAGAATGAAACACATACAAAGTGAACTTG
Organism: Cervus canadensis; assembly: GCF_019320065.1. Taxonomy (NCBI): domain Eukaryota; kingdom Metazoa; phylum Chordata; class Mammalia; order Artiodactyla; family Cervidae; genus Cervus; species Cervus canadensis. The sequence goes on from NC_057390.1 coordinate 1,093,701, forward strand.
TTCTCTTTCCCCCAAATATGTGTCCATTGCCCAAGCCAGGAAGTTCTCTTTCCCACCATCACCAAATCCATGTTAGGCAGCACCTCCACCTCAACGTCTCAGAAAGCCTCTGTGTCCCCCTCATGCTATTGCTCCTGGCTGGGCGCAGGACACATTCTATTGCTCCTGGCTGGGCGCAGGACACATTCTATTGCTCCTGGCTGGGCGCAGGACACATTCTATTGCTCCTGGCTGGGCACAGGACACATTCTATTGCTCCTGGCTGGGCGCAGGCAGTCAGTACTCCCTTCCTGGGATAAGACCATTGCCCTTGGCTTTCTGATCTTCTAATCTGCACCCAACATGGTGGCCAAATGTATCTTTCCTTAATGCAAGGTTAGTCATACCCCCCCTCCCCTGGCTTGCCTCTATGAGGCTCAGAGCTTTCTGTCATTTTATTATTCTTTATTTATTCATTTTGGCTGTGCGGGGTCTTCACTGCTGCCCGGCCTACTCTCCAGCTGCAGTGAGCAGGCTTCCCATCGGGGTGGCTTCTCTTGTTGTGGAAGACAGGCTCTAAGGGTGCAAAAGCTTCAGTAGTTGTGGCACATGGGCTGAGTAGTTGCGGTTCCCAGGTTTTAGAGCACAGGTTCAGTTGTTGTGGCTCATGGGCTTAGTTGCTCCATGGCACGTGGGATCTTCCCAGACCAGGGATTGGACCTATGTCTTCTGCATTGGCAGGTGGATTCTTTACCACTGAGCCACCAGGGAAGCCCATATTTTTTTTAAAAGACATTTTTTTAGATGTGGATCATTTTTAAAGTCTGTTGAATTTGTTACAATATTGTTTCTGTTTTATGTTTTGGCCACAAGTTGTGTGAGATCTTAGTTAGCACCGTGACCAGGGATCGAACCCACACCCCCTACCTTGGAAGGAGAAGTCTTAACCACCGGACTGCCAGGGAAGTCCCAAGTCTCAGAGATTTCAAGAGAACACTTCAAGATATGGGGCCTTTTGTAATTTAACATCCTCTCTCTCCAGCTCCAAAATTCAGCTTAGGCTCCTAGAAAACATGCCTGATCCCATCCTGCAAGGTGTCCTGAATTCTCAACTCACATTACTTTGATGAGGGTCTTCATTGTTTGTGAGCTTCTAGACAGCAGGCCTGATCTGACTCAGTTTCACCTCTCCAGAATCTAGCTCATGTAGGCATTCAAAAGTGTTGATAAAGAGAGCTGAAAAATCTTGGGCTTCTTGGCCCATGATGTTTCAGTAGAGACTTTGACATCGTGTAGGAGGCAGAGACAGAGATCCCTATGGGGAAACCCAAAATTCCAAGTCACAGCTTGACTGGGAGACTTCTGAGGGCAAAGGCAATTGGAGGCAGTGCAGCTTTTCCTCCTAATTGCATGCCTGCTCAGTCATATCTGACTCTTTGCAACCCCATGGACTGTAGCCCACCAGGCTCCTCTATCCATGGGATTTCCCAGGCAAGGATACTGGAGTGGGTCACCGTTGCCTCCTCCAGGGTATCTTCCCAGCCTAGGGATCGAACCCAGGTCCCCCGCATTGGCAGGCAGATTCTTTACCACAGAGCCACTTGGGAAGCCCTTTCCTCCTAACTGGGAAGATGTAATTTCCATCATTCTGTTTCTCTGGGACTCTGCCCTGCAAAGTGAAGGTGGTTCATTTGGAAAGGTCTGTCCTGCTGTGAAGGTAGTCAGGGAGGCTTGGGCAGGGTAAAGGTGCCACAGACTTTGCTGATTGCACACGTGAAGTGCTTTTGGCTTAACCTCAAGGCAGGGGTGCATTTTGGGTACCAAAACCTCCTCTTCTGCCCTGCTACACTTGACTTAGAGGGACTCCGGCCCCCTCACGGCTTGCCTGCTGAGCACTGAGATGACAGCATGGTGCCATGGTGGCAGGCAGAGGGGACACATGATTTACAGCCTTCTTTGGTGAGGCCACCAGTCCTTAAGGGGCTTTATTGCTGGGCCACTCCTTAGATTCCACTGACCTGTGGCCAAACGGTCCAGGCAGATCAAATACTGTCCCAGACCAGTGGCCACTGGGCATCCCAGCTAGAGGTGTCATCCAGAGGGCAGCCAAGAAGCAGGCAGCCCCTACCTAGTGCCCAAGTCCAGTCCAACAGGCTGTTTCCTCAAACCAAAAGAGACGGGTGACTAATTCACCATGACAGGACAGAACCTTTGCCAAGTCCTTCCTGAGCGGGGGGAGAGTCATTTCCAAATAAGCATAAAGCTGGGTCTATAAAACATGGCGCTCTTGGCATCAGTGTTCACAAGTGACAACCCTGCCAAAACTCTGCGATGCATGGCGTGCCAGGCATCAATGGTTAGAGGCAATGAGCTTGCCAAAATGCTGTGAAAAATCACTTTCCAAGGTAGAGAGACTAAAGGGAAAGACTGTAGGTATTTCACTGGCTTGGAGCCACAGCAGCTTAGCTAGTTGATGGAAAATCAGTCACCATTCACATTCGTCATCAAATGGAAATACCCATAAAGCACTATGCTTTGGTCTAATACACTAACAAAAATGAACATTTTAAGGACAATTCATAATGTTGAGAAGGATATGGTATAACTGCTGTTTTCACACACTGCTCTCAACAGCATGTATTTGTACAACCTCCCATGGAGGGCAATTTATCATTATCTGTCAAGAACTGCAAGAGTTCGTGACCCTCTCTCCAAAGAAAATAAAGCAAGATATGGAGGAAAGTTTCATTAGAGTGTTAATTGTCATTTTGACAGAGGTATCAAGTGCTCAAATTGTAGTGCATGACAAACGTTTTAATACTGTGTTCGGTACAGAAAGGATGATGGTGAGACAGCATGGCAACAAGGAAGAGTGCCTGTGATAACCGCAGGACACAACTGCACGTGTGTGTGTGTGTGTGTGTGTGTGTGTGTGAGGATGACAAGTGAGTGAAACAACATTCACAGGAAAGTGGAATCTGGGTTGGTACACCAAAATGATAACTGTGGTTATGTCTGGGAGTGGGAGTGGAGAAGTTATTTTTTCTTTTTCAAATTTAGAATAATGCGATATAACACACAAAAACTTTCTTAGAGATGTGAGGGTTGCCAAGTAGAGATAAAAAAGGCAACTGAGGGACTTCCCTGGTGGTCCAGTGGTTAAGACAACACACTTCCACTACAGGGGGGCCTAGGTTCGATCTCTGGTCGAGGAACTAAGATCCCACAGGCTGCATGGTACAGCCAAAAAATACAAACAAACAAACAAAAAAAGGCAACTGAGGGACTTCCTGGTGGTCCAGTGGCTGAGATTCCTTGCTCCCAATACAAGGGTCCCACGTTCGATCCCTGGTCAGGGAACTAGATCCTACGTGCTGTAACTGGAGATCCCCACGTGCCACAACTAACTTGGTGCGGCCAAATAAATAATTTTTTTTTTAAAGGCAACTGAGAATCCTTGTCTGGTGGGCAGGAAGGAGCCTTTCAGAAAAGGCAGGGTGCCTGGCCTCCCAGATCTGGGTGTCACTTTGGTTTGGACAGGGCAGGGTGCAGGCTGGCATAGAAGCAAGGACAGGCCTTTGCTGACTGCCTTGTCTTGGGATCTTAAGACATCTGTGGAAGAGACAAGCTGATCTTGATTGGGCAAGTGTGGAGACCTCACACACGGCCTGTGCGTGCGGATCTAGGCTGAGCAGTCTCTCGGCATATCTGACGTGGGCCCATGAGGACTGGTGAGGAAGCTGACAAAGGAGAGGGGTGGGTGCAGGGTGGCAGGTGGGAGGCTCTGATGCTCTCCAGGGCAGTGACAGTCCCAGTGCTTGGGCTTCAGAGGCAGGAGGAGGCGTCCTGGCTCTCCAGCAGCAGGAGGGAGTAGCATGGCTTTGAGAAGTCTTCATGATCGTGTCTTAAGAGAGCAGGCTCAATGCACTTATGGCTGCTGGGGGAAGGGATAGTTAGGGAGGCTGGGACGGGCATGTATGCTCTGCTACATTCAGGATGGATGACCAACAAGGACCTGCCGTCCAGCTCAGGGCACTCTGCTCAGTGCTGTGTGGCAGCCTAGATGGGAGGGAAGTCTGGGGAAGAATGGAGACATATATGTATGGCTGAATCCCTTATGGTCACCACATTGTTAATCAACTATGCATGCGTGCTGAGTCACTTCAGTCATGTCCGACTCTTGGCGACCCCATGGAATATAGCCCGCCAGGCTTTTCTGTCCATGGGATTCTTCAGGCAAGAATACTGGAATGGGTTGCCATGCCCTCCTCCAGGAGATCTTCCTGACCCAGGGATCGAACCCTCATCTCTTATGCCTCCTGCATTGGCAGTTGGTTCTTTACCACTGGTGGCACTTATTCCAATACAAAATAAAAAGTTTTTAAAAAATAAAATGTATACTAATGCTTGAAAAAAATAAAAGTGGTTCTTACATGACGGGTCTATTTAAACAAAGAAGTCTCACACATCAGAATATTTGAAAGAAAGAGAGCCAGGCTCAGGTTGAAGAGGATGCTAGGCCAGGTCCTTAGGGCACACATGTAGCCCAAAGCCTAGTGTCAGAACTTTGTATAGAAAGAGGCAGCTGAATAAACGGGTGGTTGATTGAGGGAGCATTCGAGGCCTCATGTAAAGCACTGGGGTGTGATAACATGGTCTTGCCTGGATCTGACACTGAGCTCAACCCACCATGTATCACAGCAGCTAGCTCTAAGAAACATCAAAACATGAACTTAAATAATCCCTCTGGAGAAAATGTATCAATCAACAAGGAAGCATGGATAGAGAGACTATGAGTTCCTTAGAGCCAAGCCTCGCAGGATACAAAAGGAGCCCAAGACACAGTTCTATCCTACAAAGGGCGCCTCATCACTGTCCTACCCCCATATGTTCTTATTCTTGGGTCCTGTCTGAAATTCTCTAGGGCCAGTGCTACAAAATCAGGGCCATCCTATTTGAAATCAGTAATCTGTGAACTGACTTCCCTGGTGTCACTGTGGATAAGTATCTGCCTGCCAATGCAGGGGACATGGGTTCGATCCCTGGTCTGGGAAGATCCCACATGCCGCAAGCAACAAAGCCTGTGCGCCACAAATATTGAGCCCGCGAGCTACAACTACCAAGCTCACACACTGCAGCTACTTAAGTCTGAGCACCGAGAGCTTGTGCCCTGCAGAAAGAGAAGCCACTTCAACGAGAAGCCTGAGCACTACAGCAAAGAGTGGCCCCTCTCGCTGCAACTACAGAAAGCCCATGCAAAGCAACAAAGACCAGCCCAGCCAAAAATAAATAAAATCAGTAGACAAAAGTATTAAATAAATAAATACTTAATACATGATGAGGTGTATTAAGAAAAATAATCTGTGGGTAACAGAGAAGTGTCGCTCTACAAAGTTGGAAACAAATCGGAATGTAAATCAGGTGAAGGCAAATCCCTTGCAGACTTAAGCGCAGACAAGAAACTATGCAAAATGAGGGGGGAACTATTTCATCTTCATGAGATGTGCTACACTGGGAGTGATTTTAACTCACCAGCTTATTTGCATCTGGACAAAGAGGAACCTAAATCACTTTCATTATCGTAAGAGGGCGATTAGCCAGCTGAGAAGAACGTTCCTCCTGACAGCAATTAATCTTGGTGGGCCTCCTCTCCGCTCCCAGGCCATTGCCTTGCTGAGTCATTCCACTGAGCACCGTCCGGGCCAGAGCCCAGCTGCCGTCTGCTCACCAGAGGCACCGGGGCCAGCTGACTGCAACCACAGGAGCCCTAGGGTCTCCTGGGGTTGTTTGCATTGCTGTCACTTCGTTGCCTTGTGTGTGTTGTTAGGGAAAAAGCATATTATTTATGTAAAATTATGTATTTAGGTAAAAACCCATAGTTAAGACCATGTCAAATCTTAAAATTTTTACAATGGCACGTTCTTAAAATCCAAACAGAAAGAAACTTCCTTTTCATCCAGCTTTATCTTCTGCTTCTAAACAGCTATTTATTCCGTTTTATAAAGATCTTCAAGCAGAATGCATAAGTGAAAAAGAGGAAGCAGCAAGGAAAAAAAAGGTATACTATAACGCAAGTTTGGTCAAAGCACACACACAGACAGACACATACACATGTGCTTACACATGAAAAAGTCTGAATGCCTTACTAAACCATTGAGAGTTGTGGTCTCCAGGGCTATGAAGATAGAGGAAACTCATTTTCTAAAGTTTGCTTTTCTCTGATGGGTGGTTATTTTACATTAAGTTTATATTACTGTTGTAACTAAAACTGATAAAGATCGAATGTTAAAGATGATCATGCACTAAGACTCTCTTTGCATAGGAGGTTTGCCTAGTGATGAAATATCATCCCAGTTAAGCTACATACTTTCTCTCTTAGAACAATTTATTCTCATTTCCTCCTTGCTTTTGCTTTTCCTAGAAATGAAGAAAGTGACCAGTATCCTCTAGATCAGAGGGGTCTATGAGTTTGTCTTTCCTTTTTCTTATGAAAATTTCAAACGTACACAAAGGATGCAGAAGAGTCTAATAAGCCCATGTTTATATCACTGCCTTCTACAGTTATCCACTTTTCCACCATTCAGGGTTTCTTTTTGTCTTCATCCATCTTCCACCCCCGTCTCAAACAAATTAATTTGTATGCATATATTTCTTTTTGGCTTTGAAGTAATAATTTATATACTGTGAAATGAATAAAATGTAACACTTAAATCTTGAAAAGTAAACATGTCTGTGTAACTCACACTCCTATCAAGATAAAAAAAACTTCCCATCATCCAGAAATATGCTCCTGTACCCTTCATAGTCAATCTCGTCCTCACTTTCTTGACCTTTCACCACAGTTAATTTAGTTGCCTGTCCTAGAACTTCTGTTCATTGGTTTTTAATATAATAAAACTATTTTCATTATAAAAGCTGTACATGTTAAAGAAAATATTGAGAGTTAAAAAAAAAAACTAGAAAAACAGACAGAAAGGAATAATGAACAGTCCCATCACACAAAAGGAAAAATATTTAAAAGTTTTATTTTCTTTTAGTTTCTAGGTATAAATTTTTCTCGTTTTGTTTACTTGTGATTACTTACTTCACATGACTTTTCATAATAATTTCACAAGACAAGCATCTCTCCTATAACATTCTCAAGGGGAAAAAAAACCTATCAACTTAGAATTTAATACCCCAGCAAAAATATCATTCAAAATGGAGGCAAAATAAAGATTTTTGTAGACATACAAAAGCTGAGAGAATTCTTCAGAAGCAGATTCATACTGTGTGTGTGTGCCAGCCACCCAGTTGTGTCCAGCTCTTTGTGACCCTGCGGACTTTGTCTACGGGGTTCTCCAGGCAAGAATACTGGAGTGGGTTGCCATGGAATCCACCAGTGAAGCCACCACGGAAGCCCCACTGTAAGAACGGTTAAAAGAAGTCTTTCAGGCAGAAGGCAAATGGCATCAGATAGGAAGATGGACCTGCACAAAGGAATAAAGAGTACTAAAAGTGGTGGGGCTTCAGACTGGTGGCTCAGTCGGTAAAGAATCCACCTGCCATGCAGGAGACCCGGGTTCAATCCCTGGGTCGGGAAGATCCCCTGGAGGAGGGCATGGCAACCCACTCCAGTATTCTTGCCTGGAGAATCCCGTGGACAGAGGAGCCTGGCGGGCTACAGTCCATGGGGTTGCCAAAGAATTGGGCACGACTGAGTGACTAACACACACACACAGAAATGGTAAACATGTGAGTAAATACATAGGAATTTTATCTTAATAGTTAATGTCTTTAAAAAACCGTTAAGGATATCCACATCCAGTTCTAAGGAGTAGCCCCATTCACCCCAAGTCCAAGCCTCTTACAATTAAAATTCGCTGGATACAGCACAGCACAGCAGACAGAAGAGGGCTCTGAAAGGAGTGCAAAAGAATAAAGTGAACTGTCGAAGGGCTGCAGGACTTGAGGAACATCACAGCAGTGGAGGTCTTAAGAAGTCTGTGTCTGCTTGTTTTGTCTCCTACCCATCCCGATGAAGTACCCAAACTGTCAACAAGCACAGACCAAAAGCTTTAGGAAAAGTCTGCTTCCCTGGTCAAAGAACCAACAGAGGGGGACATAACCTTAGGAACTGTTGTCTGATCGCACTTGCTCTACTCCAGCCAAGCACCAGAATTCCCAAGCCCCTCCACCCTCTCCCCTGGTCTTGCTCCAAGAACCCCTCCTGGGAGCCCGTTCTCACTCCCTTCACGGCAGTGGCAGGTGGTACCCCGAGTGCCCCTCCCTCCAGGAGGGAGCTGAACCTCCTCGACCCCTCAGCGGGCACCAGCAAGACTGACCAGGCAGTGGAATGAGGCTGGTTAGCGCCCTGCTTTTCTACAGCTGGTGCCAGCATGACTCAGAGAAAGCCTGAGCGCCCATCCCCGCCCTGCAGCAATGGGGTAGAAGGAAGTGGTCCCAGGAACACTGTGCCAAACAGATCATAGAGGGGGCTGAACTCACACTGCACTCAGAGCCGACAGGAGGATGGGAGTCGACTCTCCAGCCTCATCAGGAAGGTACTAGCTGGGCCAAAAGTGGGGATGAAACATCTGCCCTGATCACAACCTACCACTAGACCTAAACAGGGTGACTGCCTGCTAACAAAGAACATTAACTAGAATCCAAAGTCACACAACATAGTAGCCAAAATGTCAAGGATAGGACTTTTTTTAAAAAATCACACTAATAAAAAATCTTGTCACACCAAGAACCGGGAAAATCACACTTGAGAGAGAAAAGACAATCAACCAATGCTTACACCAAGATGACTCAGTTGTTGGAATATTCTGAAGAGCATTTTTTAAAGCCATGATTATAAAAATTGCACAATGAGCAATCTAAAACACTCTTGAAACAGATGAAAAAGAAAATCTAAGCAAAGGAATATAAATTATTAAAGAGATAACAAGTTGGAAATCATAAGGCTGAAAGATACAATGACTGAAATGAAAACCCAAAGGATGAGCTCAAGAGTAGTTTGGAGATAACAGGGAATGAATGAATAAAGACATATAATTGGAAATGATCCAGTCTTCACAATAAAAAGAAAATAAACTGGAAAAAAAATAAGCAGAGTCTGAGAGATCTGTGGAATGGTAACAAAAGATCTCGGATGCTGGGAAACATTGAAGGCAAAAGGAGAGGGCAACCTCAGAGGATGAGACAGTCATATATGACAGCATCAGGGACTCAATGAACAAGAATTTGAGTAAACTCCGGAGATAGTAAAGGACAGGGGAACCCAGTGTGCTGCGGTCCATGGGGTCGCAGAGAGTCAGACACAACTTAGTGGATGAACAACAACAACACATCCAGCATTGTTACCATGAACATTCTAGAAAGGGTAGAAAAAGTGTGCAGCTGAAAAAATACTCAAATAAATAGTGGCTAAAATTGTCAAGCATCTACAAATAAAATATTAAAAAATGAATTTATAAAGGTTGCAGGACACAGGAAAGTATAACATATAATTGTATTTGTATAAGCCACATAACCAAAACACACACACACACACATACACACATTTGGACAGATGTTTTCTGACAAAGTTGCAAAAACATTTCAATGGAGAAAGAACAGGCTTTTTAACAATTGACACTGAAACAAGTGGATGCTCATGTACAAACAAAATCAACTTGAGTCCATAAATTGCATTACATAAAAAAATAATTTGGATGGATTATAGAACTTAATGTAAAATCTAAAACCTAAATCTCTAGATGAAAAGCATAAGGAGAGTATCTTTGTGATCTTGAATTAGGCAAAAAGCTTTTAGATATAACACAAGTACACAATCCAGGAAAAATAAATTGATAAATCGAACTTTATCAAAAGTAAAACTGCTCTTTGAGAGAAAGAAAAGACAAACCACAGACTGGGAGAAAATTTTGCCAAGCATATATCTGAAAATGCACTGTGTCTAGAATATATAGTAAACTCTCAAAACTCAATAGCAAAAAAATGGACAGTACAATTAAAAATAAAGTGGATAAAATATCTGAACAAACATTTTTTCAAATAAGTTAAATGGATGGCAATGAGCATATAGCATTAGTTTTTAAGGAAATAAGAGTCAAAATCAGAGTGTGAATCCATTACACATATTATATTGCTGCTGCTGTTTAGTTGCTAAGTTGTGTCTGACTCTTTTGCAATCCCATAGACGATAGCCCATGAGGTTTCTCCTCTTGTCCCAGGCAAGAATACTGGAGTGGGTAGCAATTTCCTTCTCCCAGGGATCTTCCTGACCCAGGGATTGAACTCGAGTCTCCTGCATTGGTAGGCAGATTCTTTACCACTGTGCCACCTGGGAAGTCCTTTCACATACTACAGAATGACTAAAATTAAAAAAACTGACCAAATCGAATGTGGAGAGGATTTGAAGGAACTGAATCCTAATACGCTGCTGTGGAAATGTAAAATGATACAACTACCTCAGAAGTTTAGAACTTCTCAAAAACGTAAACATGCACCACATGTCCCAGACATTCAATTCCAAGAGAGAAGGAAGCAGATGGTCACACAGAGACCTGGACACAAATGTCCACAGCAGTTTTATTTGTGATCGCCCCAAACTGGCAACAAGCCAGATGTCCCTCCACAGAAGAATGGAAAAACAAATTGCGGTCTATCTATATAATGGACTGCTTCTCAGGGGAAAAAAAAAAGAAGCGATTTACTGGTAACACAATATGGATAAATCTCAAAAATAATTATGTTGATACAAATAACAAATGCTAAGAGGATCTGGAGAAGAGGGAACCCTCCTATACTGTTGGTGGGATTGTAAGTTGATGCAGCCACTGTGGAAGACAATATGGAGTTGTCTCAAAAAACTGAAAATTGAGTTACCACATGACCCAGCAGTCCCACTAATGGGCATATATCTGGACAAAACTATAATTTAAAAAGATGCATGCACCCTTATGTTCATAGCAGCACTATTCACAACAGGCAAGAAACGGAAATAACCAAAATGTTCATCAACAGATGAATGGATAAAGTGGTGGTACATATATACAGTGGAATACTACTTGGCCATAAAAAAGAACGAAATAATGCTATTTGCAGCAACATGCATGCAACAAAAGATTATCACACTAAATGAAGTAAGTCAGAAAGAGAAAGACAAATACCATAGGATATCACTTCTATGTGGAATCTAAAGTATGACACAAATGAACCTATCTGTGAAACAGAAACAGAATCTTGGACATAGAGAACACACTGGGGGTTGCCAAAGGGGAGAGGGTTGGAGGAGGTATGCAGTGGGAGGTTGGGGTTAGCAGATGTAGGCTTTTACACAGAGCATGGATGAATAACAAGGTCCTACTGTATAGCACAGAGAACTATGTTTGCTCTCCTGTGATAAATTACAGTGGAAATGTAATAAAAGAATGTCTATATTATACATATGTATGCATATATAACTGAGCTATTTTGCTGTGCAGCGATAATTAAACAAGACTGTAAATCAACTATACTTCAATAAAGACTCCCCTGGTGGTCAAGTGGTTGAGAATTGGCCTGTCCATGCAGGAGACACCGGTTCGACCCCTGGTTTGAGAAGATTCCACATGCTGGGGAGCAGCTAAGCCTGCAAGCCACAGCGATGAACGCTGAGCCGCACCTGCTGAGACCTGCGTGCCTAGAGCCCGTGATCTGCAGCAAGAGACGCCACCTCGGTAGGAAGGCTGCTCGCTGCAGGGAAAGCAGCCCCTGCTCGCTGCAGCCAGAGAAAGTCCAAGCGCAGCGGTGAACACCCAGAGCAGCCAAAAATAAACAACAGCTGTGAAAAACTATGCTAAAATCAAAACAATAATAATACTAGCATAAATTGAATAATAATGTTGGGGGGTTCCCTGGTGCTCCAGTGACCCTGTGTTCTCAAGGCAAGGGCCCCTGGTTCAACCCCTAGTTCACCCCTAGTCAGCGAACTAGATTCCAGATGCCTTAACTAAGAGTTCTCAGGTCAAAACTAAAGGTCCTGCGTGCCATGCCTCGAAGACCGAAGATCCTGTGTGCTGCAACTAAGAGCCAGCACAGCCGAATGAATGAGTAAATAGAGATAAATATGAAAAAGAGACAAATTCTTTAAAAAGCATTAATATTGAGTCCTAGAAGTCAGACCAAAAAAAGACTACATCCTGTATATTACAGTTATACAAAACTGTAGAAAATGAAAGTCTTCAGTGACATGAAACAAACAGGAATGGAGAGGCAGAAGGGAGGCCTGGGAGAGATGACGAAGGCTCACGAGAAACCTTCCGGGGCTGATGGAGACGCTCGCTGTGCAGATCACTGTGATGGTCTCATGGATGTACACATAGTGAAGACATACTGTACACACTTATGGTTGCCAGGCGGCAGGGTGAGGGGAAGGGAGAGTTAGGGAGCTGGGGATGGACATGCGCACACTGCTATGTTTAAAATGGATGAGCAGCAAGAACCGGCTGTGTGGCACCGGGAACTCTGCGGCAGCCTGGACGGGAGGGGAGTCTGGGGGAGAAGGGACACATGTACATGTACGACTGAGGCCCTTTGTTGTCCACCTGAAGCCATCACATTGTCTGTTCATCAGTTGTGCCCCAATACAAAATCAAAAGTTTAAAAAATGTGTGCAGTGTTCTGGATGTCAATATTGTAGTGAACTGCTTCAAAAAAACGAAAAATAATAAGGCCATGGAAGGTATCAAGACTTTACTCTCAATAAGACTGTTTTCTATCTGGCCTGCAAACAGGTGCACACAAAATCTATGATTCTGGCTGGAGCCTGCCTGACGACAGCCCTGCAACATTATGCAAATAGCCGTGAGAAAGAGACAATAATCACATTAGAAACCACCAGCAAATGTTTGTTTCCACACACATTCTTTTTGTTTATTTTCAGATATGGGTTGTCTGTAGCATGTGGCTGTCAGTTAACCCAAGTTGGGGCTTTTCTGTTCAGTTAGAGAATCTGAAATTGAGCTCTGTTGGGGTTTAGGACCATATGTTGGTTCATGGGTGTGGAAAGTACCTATGGCTGACCACAGACTAGAGTTCCCTACCACTACATTAGTCTCAAAACTAACTCTTGTCTTCTAACTTTGTTTTAAAACAGTCCTATAGTCTTCGTTTTAATTGCTTTTAAATAATCTATAAAATATGCTTCTTTTTCCTGTTCTTGTCTTTTCCTAACCTTGACAATTTTTCTTTTTTCACTCTAGGGGAGATCTCAGTCTCACTAGAGAATGATTTCAACATCACATTCAGTTTCTCCTCTCCTCCTGTGCTTCTCTGAGCAGACCTCCCAACCCAAATGCTGTGAAGGGGCCCAGACTTAAGGATTGTCCTTGGCATCCTAAACACGCCAGGTCTTGTCACTAAGGTGGCCCCACCTGGGCATAGCCGTCTACAGCAACAGTCTTACTTCTTACCAGAAAATCTTGTGCCTCAGCAAAGCCTTCTCTAGAATTAACCACACAGGGAGGCGTGGAGGAGGGCTAAGCACCCCTGAGCCCAGCTTTCCAGGACCCCTCATCTGTCCACCTCATCTCTGTTTTGTAATGTGCTCAGGGGACCACTGGACTTTGTACTGAAGGGAGAAGGGCGAAAAGGCCACTGACTGCATTTCTGCCCCTGTGCTGGAAAGGATGCTATGTCAGATAATCACATGCGCAAACGTCCAAGGTCAGTATCACCCCACGTTACAGATGAAGCCCAGAGAGCCTCAGGGGCTCAGACGCCCCCAGGTCTCAGTGGGACAGAGCAGAGCAAGAACTTGGTCCCAGGACTGGGGACCCATATTCTTCTCCCAGCTCAGCACACTGCTTCACGTGACTGCTGGGTCACCACCACTCTCCATGACAATTACTCCCCGTCTCTTCCAGGGCACCCACCTCCACTGGTCTTCTCCTCCAGACTTCCCTGTAGATAAGTCCATTCATCCATGAAGTCAAGGAAGCAGGCAAGGGCCCTTCACATAGGATTTTTTAGGCTGGGTAAAGAGTTTGGATTTTAGTCTAAGAGAGGATTTTTCTCAGAAGGAGTAATATGATCATATTCTTCAAGAAAAGATTCTTATAAGATATTGAAACAACATTTAGGTTGTTCATTGACAGATGAATAGGTAAAGAAGATGTGGTACGTATATACAACGGAATATTACTCAGCCATTAAAAGGTGGAATAAAAGGTGCAGCCATTTGCAGCTACAAGGATGGACCTAGAGATTATCATACTAAGTGAAGAAAGTCAGAAAGGTAAAGACAAATACCATGTGATATCACTTATATGTGAAACCTAAAACGTGACACAAATAAACCTATCTATGAAAAAGAAACAGACTTGCAAACATAGGGAACAGACTTGTGCTCACCAAGGGGGAGGGGCAGCAGGGGAGGGAGGGAGGGATCGGGAGTTTGGGGCCAGCATACACAAACTGTTATGCACAGGATGGATAAACAGTAAGGTCTTATTTTTATAGCATCGGACTTCCCTGGTGGCTCACAGGTCAGGAGATCCAGGTTTGATCCCTGGGTCAGGAAGATCCCCTGGAGAAGGGAATGGCAACCCACTCCAGTATTCTTGCCTGGAAAACTCCATAGACAGAAGAGCCTAGCAGGCTACAGCCCATGGGGTCGCAAAAAGTTAGACACGACTGAGCAACTAACACTTTCACTTTCACTTTTATAGCATAGGGAACTATCTTCAAGATTCTGTAATAAACTATAATGGAAAAAAAAGGAAGAATGCTTAGAGATCAGCCCAGTTTCCATTGCAGTAGCCCAGGCAAGAGAGGATGATGACTTGAACTTGAGTGGTGATAGTAAGAATGAAAGTGGATACACTCAAAAACTGTTTCAGAGATAGAGTCAAATTAGACTTGTTGAAGAAGCACTAGATGTGGGGAGCAAGGATAAAGAGCAGAACCAAGGCTGACTCACAGGATGTTGTCTTGAGAAACTTGAAAAACCAAGACAAGAAAGAGTCCAGGTTGGATGCATGAGACAGGGCGCTCGGGGCTGGTGCACTGGGATGACCCAGAGGGATGGGATGGGGAGGGGAGGGGGAAGGGGGGTTCAGGATGGGGAACACATGGACACCCATGGCTGATTCATGTCAATGTATGGCAAAAACCACTGCAATACTGTAAAGTAGCCTCCAATTATAGTTAATTAATTAATTATTTTTAAAAAAGAGTGAGGTAAAATCAGACCTGGGAAAATCTTGTGCTGTGTTTGGGACAAATTTGAATTCGAAATATCAATTAAAATAGAAGTAGAGTAGACCACAGAGTATAAGAATATGGACCCTGGATGGATGTAGAAATGTACGAGTCATGAAAATATTGATAGGAAACATAAAGCTGTGAGAGTGGATGAGAACACCAAGGGAGAAAGAGGGGTAAGAAATGAGCCCTGCGGACTTCCTTGGCTAAGACTCTGTGCTCCCAGAGCAGGGGAACCAAGCTTGATCCCTGGTCAAGGAATTAGATCCCACATGCTGCAAGGAAGACTGAAGATCCTGCCTGCTGCAAACTAAGACCCAGAACACTCAAATTAATTAATTGGTGGTGGTGGTGTTTTAGTTGCTAAGTTTGTCCGACTCTTTGTCTAGC
Organism: Cervus canadensis; assembly: GCF_019320065.1. Classification (NCBI taxonomy): domain Eukaryota; kingdom Metazoa; phylum Chordata; class Mammalia; order Artiodactyla; family Cervidae; genus Cervus; species Cervus canadensis. The sequence goes on from NC_057390.1 coordinate 1,109,307, forward strand.
CTGCCAGGTTCCTCCATCCATGGGATTTTCCAGGCAAGAATACTGGAGCGGGTGGTCATTTCCTTCTCCAGGGGATCTTCCTGACCCATAGGGCTGGGATCGAATCAGCATCTCCTGCATTGCAGCCAGATTCTTTACCATCTGAACCAATCGAGACAACTGGAGAGCCTAGTGAGGCTCTCAGAAAACAAAATAGAAAACTATAAGGAAAACAAAATTAGATTTAACTTGCTGGCCATTGTGTCTGAGTAGAAAATGATGCATAAACGAAATAGCACAGTAACAACTTGCAAAGTAGGAACCCAGGGGCAGGAATATTTAAATCAGAAAAGACCATAATGATCTGCTTTTCCTTGTGGAATTATAAAAGGTTTTAACTGAACACCAGGAAAAATGGCAAAAGGAAAACAGACAGCAAAGAAAATCAAAGAAACCCATTGAAGAGGGAACTTGGGGGCCCAGTACACACTTGGGGCCCCTAACCTTCCCCATCCTCTGGAGAAGGGAATGGTTACCCACTCACTCCAGTATTGTTGCCTGGAGAATTCCGTGGACAGATTAAAAAAGCAGAAAGGAAAGAAGTGAGAAAGGTATACAGTTGAGCAGTTTTAGGGGCTTCCCTGACGGCTCAGCAGGTAAAGAACCCGCCTGCAGTGCAGGAAATGCAGCAGACCTGGGCTCAATTCCTGGGCTGGGATGGAGGAGGAAGAAATGGCAACCCACTCCAGTATTCTCGCCTGAAACAGAGAAGCCTGGCGGGCTGCAGTCCAAAGGGTCGCAGTGTCAGACACGACTGAGCGACTGAACACACAGAACCGTCCCCATCAGCAACACAAGCAGGTAATATGTGCTAAATAAAAGTGAGGGTGGAGTTATTTGCCCAAATGTCATCATCTGACATTAAATCTCTGAGTTCTTGTTAATTTTGCAGGAAATACAACTACTATAATGGATTTAGAAAACGTATAAATTGTATTTTCTATCTGAAATCATTCTAGTTAACTTTTGATCTTTTGTCTAGCTAAAGATTTAAAAAATTACTGAAGTCAAATCTTACATAAGGGACTTCCCTGGTGGTCCTGTGGTTAAGAATCCTCTTTGCAAAGCAGGGGATGTGGGTTTGATCCCTGGTTGGGGAACTAAGATCCCAAATGCTGCAAAGCAACCAAGCCCACAGGCAGCCACTACTGAGCCCACATGCTCTGGACCTGCACACTCTGGGGCCAAATCCCACAACTAGAGAGTCAGTGCATTGCAATAAATAAACAAATATTTTTAAAAAATCTTATTTAAACTACTTACTTACTTCTTCTCATCATAATAGAAGAAATTTGGGTCTTCATATTTAATACCAAATTGCCTTGAAGATTTATTTAATACTGAATTTTGATTCTTATCCTTTGGACCAGTTATTTGAAGAATTATGGTTTTAATGCAGATAATCTGGAAGGGATAAAATTGCAACTCCTAATAATTTCCATGTTGCTGCCAGCAGAAAAGTAATACACAATGCCAATTTATTTTGGCAAAAACCATTTCTAATGGACAAAAGATTTGGACAAAAGAGGATGTCTAAACGGCCAATAAGCACATGAAAATGTTCTCAAACCATTATTCATCAGGAAACTCTAAATTAAAACCACGAATGAAATATCAGCATACACTCTCTCAAATGGATAAAGTCAAAGAGACAGACTCAAAGCTAGCAGAGACGGAAAGCAAGCAGAATGGTCACCACTGGTAGGAATGCGAAATGGTACAAGAACGCCAACATTTTTTTTTGGCATTTTCTAGTAAAATAAAACATTTCCCTTCCAAATCAGCCAGCAATTGCACTCCTAGGTGTTTATCAAAGAGAAGTGATTGTAAATGTCCACCAAAATGTTTACAAGTTTAATTTGTGATAGTTAAAAATAAGACACAACCCATATATGAAAATCCTTTAAGACAGGCTTTAACAGTATGTGAATCCAGAACTTCCAGATGTACAAGTTGGATTTAGAAAAGATAGAAGAATCAGAGATCAAATTGCCAACATTCGTTGGAACATAGAAAAAGCAAGAGGATTTCAGAAAAAAAAATGCTTCATTGAATATGCTAAAGCCTTTGACCGTGTGGATCACAACAAACTGTGGAAAATTCTTAAAGAGATGGAAATACCAGACCACCTTACATGCCTTCTTAGAAACCTGTATGCAGGTCAAGAAGCAACAATTAAAACCAGACATGGAACAGTGGACAGGCTCAGACTTGGGAAAGGAGTCCGTCAAGGCTGTATACTGTCACCCTGCTTATTTGACTTATGTGCAGAGTTGTTGTCGTTGTTGTTCAGTTGCCCAGTTGTGTCCGACTCTTTGTGACCCCATGGGCTGCAGCACGCCAGGCTTTCCCGTCATTCACCATCTTCCAGAGGACAGGGAAGCCTGGTGCGCTGCAGTCCACGGGGTCACAAAGAGTTGGACACGACTGAGCGACTGAACGACAACACATCACACAAAATGCTGGGCTGGATGTTTCACAAGCTAGAATCAAGATTGCCTGGAGAAATATCAACAACCTTAGATATGCAGACAATACCATCCTGATGGCAGAAAGCAATGAGGAACTAAAGAGTCCTTTGGTGAAGGTGAGAGAGAAGAGTGAAAAAGCTGACTTAAAAACTCAACATTCAAAAAACTAAGATCATGGCATCTGGTTCCATCACTTCACAGCAAATAGATGGGGAAAAAGTGGTAACAGTGACAGATTTTATTTTCTTGGGCTCCAAAATCACTGCAGATGGTGAGTGTAGCCATGAAATTAAAAGACACTTGCTCCTTGGAAGGAAAGCTATGACAAACCGAGACAGCATGTTAAAAAAGCAGAGACGTCACTTTGTCGACAAATCTCTGTATAGTGAAGCTACGATTTTTCCAGTAGTCATGTACGGATGTGAGAGCTGGACAGTAAAGAAGGCTGAGTGCTGAAGAATTGATGCTTTTCAACTGTGGTGCTGGAGAAGACTCTTGAGAGTCCCTTGGACTGCTAGGAGATCAATTCAGTCAATCCTAAAGGAAATCAACCCTGAATATTCATTGGAAAGACTGATGCTGAAGCTCCCATACTTTGGCCACCTGATGCAAAGAGCCAACTCATTGGAAAAGATTGAGGGCAGGAGGAGAAGGAAGTGATAGAGAATGAGATGGTTAGACAGTATCACTGACTCTATGGACATGAATTGGAACAAACTCCCAAAGACACTGAAGGACAGGGAAGCCTGGCATGTTGCAGTCCACAGGGTCGAAAAGAGTTGAACAAAACTGAGCGACTGAACAACAACAGATGTTCCATTTGGGGATGGAGGGAGCAGAGAGGAGTCCCCTGCTGTTAGGAAGATAGATACACAGCGGGGAGGGGGGACCCTGGCTGGGAAGGGAGGACAGGGGATATGCTACACAGGCTCTGCTGGTCTTCACTCTCCTGGGAGAAGTTAAGGGTAAGGAGGGAATCAGGGTAACTAGAGGTCATATTTGCCCTGTGTTTGGGACACTGTTTGAAATGGAGCACCCAAGAGCAGTGGTCTTGGGGATCATGGCAGAAAATAAGCCTCTTGTGTTTGCGCACTTGCTTTTAGGCATCAATATCAGTTCCAAGTCCCGGGTGTAGATGTCTTTTCCTTTGAGCCTGAGTCCTACAGCCTCTTGAGTTGTATGCACCCAGACTTCCCGAGGATCTTTCCCAAAGGCTGTGACTTCTAGGTTGTCAGCGGTGGGATTAATTCTGCCAGGGCTCATGGGAAGGAGGAAGGATTCAGAGTCTCCCCAAAGTGGCAGCTGCTCAGTTGGTTTTTTTCAAAATACGTATTTATAGAAATATTTATATTTATATACCTGGTCTTAGGTGTGGCATATGGGCTCTTTCGCTGTGCACACAGTCTCGTGGCTCACGGGCTCAGCACACAGGCTTAGCTGCTCTGCAGCATATGGAATCTTCCCAGACCAGGGTTTGAACCCATGTCCCCTGCAATGGCAGGCGGATTCCTATCCACTGTATCACCAGAGAAGTCCCACAGTAACTTTTTAAGGTAAAGATACATGGCAGCTTTATACACAGAAGGCAGGGTGAATTAAATCAAAATCCTTTTATTTAATTTTGTCCCAAATTTCTTAGAACTGAAAACAAAAAGGGAAAAAAAGAAAAAGATGATGATCACTGGTTAATACACTTGTTCTTCTGGAAGATTCTAATTCTCACATTCAGTGACTTTGCCAAGAAGCACCAGGATGGGCACAGAACCCTCCTGGATCTGGAGAAGTGGGTGACTTTGGAAGTCGTCACACTGTACTGATGTTGCGAGTTTGCTAGCGGTCAGAGACCATTTTGTCACCACAGACAAAAGGCGTTCACTCTTTCCTAAATCTTTTTGAGTGAAACAGTGCCTTGGTCTGATGTTCTCTCTCCTTCAGGAAACAGCATCTCTGATCAGTAAAAATCCCTTTGTGCCTTTAAAAAAGAACTTTGACTCTCCAACATGAACAAAGTGTTTTGGGTTTTCTTTCAATCTTGCCCCAAATGCAAGCATGAAAAAAGGCACAAGAATTTAGAATGAGCGAAAAGTAAAGTCGGGCTTTGTTTGGAAAAATACCTTTAAAAGTTAAATATGAGTTTTTGAACACTAAAAGTATTGATAAAATCACACCTCTGAAGTAAAACACTCTCATCCACCTCACCGATGTTTCCTGTTTTGGTTAACACATTTTAATTACCTTCTTTGGAATTTCCGCAGCAGCTCTTCCACCTACCTTCATGTCTGGACAGAGTGCCACATGTGCTGGCCAGTAAACCAGAGCCCCGGCGGCTCCAGCAGAGCCTGGAGTCACTGCCTGCTGTGATATCAATCTTGCTCAACCATCTCAGTCACTTACTACCAGGAGCTGGACACTAGAGAATTCAGCACAGACCTAGGTCATTTATTTCTTTGGCCCTGTGGCTCTTAAGCCTGGGTGCTCACCAGTCATCAGGAGAATTTTCTAAAAGTCTGGGACCAGCCCATGTTCCAAGATTGGGCTCTAAAGTGTCTGCTGGGGGTTCCAGACATTGCTTTGCCTTCTACTGGCTTGACTTCCCTCCATCAGGGCTCTATTCTGTAACATGATTCCTCTTCTGGGAGAAGAATGCTCTGTGTCTGATGGACCCACCGTTAAGGGATTGTTTCTATGCTGCTGCTCAGTTGTCTTTTATAAGTTCCCACTTTTTGAGGTTTTCCTATGGGCGGGCCCTAGTCCCTTCAACCATATGCTAAGGGCTGGCATCCCCTTTTCAGTGCTCATGGGAACTAAATGAATGGAGGCCCCATTGCAGTAACAATTTTAGTCAAGCTTTTCCATAGCATGCTTTTCTCCTATCTCTACGTGGCTTTTTAGAATCTTTTATTTTGATGTCAACAGTAGAATTATTGTATTACATTCACTAAAAGCAATTACACATCTTCTATGGAAGTGGGCAGAAAAAAACTGCTGATAAAGAAACATCTTTAAGTATTCCCAAATAGACGTAATTAACATAGTATATTTGTGTATTGTTTCTCTCAGGGAAAAACGGGTGAAATATATGTGGTGTGGTTGATAGTTTCCTAGCATGGCCACCATCAATTCATTCCTTCCTTTAAGCACCTACTGAGATGTAGGATCAACTCCCCTCCCTAGTTTGGGCTGGTCCTGTGACTACTTTAACCGAAAGATTCCTGCAAAAGTGTGTCCTGGGACTTCTGAGTCTAGACCTTAAGTGGTGACTTCTGTTTCCTTCCTTTTGGACCTCAGTTTGTATGATATGGAGGGACAGAAAATTATTTCCACTCAATAGAATGCTGAGTGGAAAAAATAATATTTCCTAATGGATACACTGTAATGATTCTATTTTTCATATTTCTCTATCTATTTATGTCTCTCTATTTGTACAGGCATCCACATGTATCTTTAAAGGACATACACCAAATGTCAACAATGGCTATCTCCGATAGTGTTTCATTTTCTTCTTCTTGTATACAATTGTTTTCAATCTTTTGCAGAAGAAAATGTGAATCATTTCTTTTTAAACTTTTTATTTTGTATTGAGGTATAGCTGATTAACAGTGCTGTGATAGTTTCAGGTGAAGAGCGAAGGGACTGAGCCACACATACACACGTGCCCACTCTCCCCAGACGCCCCTTCCCATCCAGGCTGCCTCATACATGAGCAGAGCTCCTGCGTTGTGCGCAGGTCCTTGTTGGTTTCCTGGTGTTGTTAAGTCCCTAAGTCATGTCCAACTCCTTTGCAACCCCATGGACTATCGCCCACCAGGCTCTTCTGTCCATGGGATTTTTCCAGGCAAGGACACTGGATTGGGTTGCCATCTCCTTCTCCAGGGGATCTTCCTGACCCAGGGATCGAACTCATGTCTTCTGTGTTTTCTGCCTTGGCAGGTGGAGTCTTTACCACTGAGTCACCTGAGAAACCCGCTTGTTTGTTATACATTTTAAATGTAGCACTGTGTATAGACAACAACAAATTCACTCTCTAAGTCTGTGAGTCTCTTTCTGTTTTGTAAGTAAGTCCATTTGTATCAAGAAATATGCGAATTTTATTAAAAAAAAATACCAGGGGAATTCTCTGGAAATCCAGTGGTGTAGAGTCAGCACTTTCACTGTCTGGGTTCAATTCCTGGTTGGGGAACTAAGATCCTGCAAGCTGTGTGGCACGGCCAATAAACAAAATAAAATTAGTGTCAATAGGAAATTAAAAAAAAAAAAAAACCAAGACACCGAAGGACCCAAGAAGCCAGGGGAGTAAATGTGCTGGCGAGTCTGTTCATGAAGACCCACTTCTCAGCAGGGAGTCCACAAGGACAGCCACTTGCTCCCCTGGCCACCCCAAGCAAAGACTCACCCTACTGGCTCAAGTGACCAACCTCACTTATTGAGAATATTCTTTCTTTTTTAAAATACTTTTTCTTTTTTTTTAACTTTTTATTTTGTACGGGAGGGCTCAGTGGTAAAGAACCTGCCTGACAATACAGTAGACACAGTTTCAATCCTGGGGTCAGAAAGATCCCCTGGAGGAGGAAATGGCAACCCACTCCAGAATCCTTGCTGGGGAAATCCCATGGACAGAGGAGCCTGGCGGGCTACAGTCCATGGGGTCTCAAAGAGTTGGACACAACTTAGCGACTAAACAACAATAGCCGATTAACAGTGTGGTGGTTTCAGGCGACCAGTGAAGGGGCTCAGCCATACATACACATGTGACCTTTCTCCCCCAAACTCCCCTCCCACCCAGGCTGCCACATAACACGAGCAGAATTCCCTGTGCTGTTATCCATGTGAAATATATCCACTGGTTATCCATGTGAAATTTAGCAGTGTGTACATGTCCATTCCAAACTCCCTTGAGAATATTCCTGATGCTTTCACAGTTCATTTTCTGGAGAGAAAGCACAGCTACAGAACAGGTCAATTCAGAACGAGACACTGAGGTGGCAGCTACTTAAGCTAGAGATAAAGAATCTTCCAACCTGCCTCAAGGTAGGTCAGGGGTGTGTCCACCCTGGCTGGATAGCCCTTTGGTGGCCCTATGAGCAGACATTCTCCCCGTCACCACCCAGTTTTTACCTGTTATTTCTGAGGCAGCATGGATGGTGGCCTCCCAGAGTGGACAGTGGATGATTGGGAGGGCACCCAGGCACCCTAGCCTTGGGCACTGGCTTTTCCCCCAGCTCTGCCTGCCTTCCATCTACCAGGAAGGGCAGCCAGTGCCAGAATGGGCAGGGACTTGAAGTCCAGAGAGCTGGGTGGGACATAAGGGGACAGAGGGAAGTAAAGGTAAGCAGGCCTTTACTTATCACCTGCATAAACGGGTACTGGAGAAGCTTTTGCTCTGCTGGGCTGCACAGATTCAAGATGTGCGTGGAAACTGCCCGAATGCCCAGCCCCTACGGTGACTGAGTCACATGTCTGCCAGAGCCCAGACAAAACAGGAAAACACTCATGAGAAGGTAACTTCCTCACGGGCGGGGATATTGGTGATACTGGTCTGTTTCGTTCACTGCTGTCTGCCGAGTGTCTACAACAGTGCCTGGCACAGAATGGGCATTGATGAATAAATTCACCCATGAGGGTGTGAATGAATGGAATTTGCTAGTAATCAAAGAAATGCACATGACCACAATAATGTGGTATTGTTTTGTATATTAAGCCACCCCAAAATAGTGTAATGGAAACACTCAGTCTTGGTGAAATCCGATGTCATCTGCCATGTATCTAGTATTAAAGGCAACTTTTGTTGTTGATGTTTATTCACTAAGTCATGTCTGACTCTTTGCAAGGACTGTAGCCCGCCAGGCTCCTCTGTCCATGGGATTTTCCAGGCAAGAACACTGGACTGCGTTACAATTTCCTTCTCCAGGGGATCTTCCCGACCCAGGGATCAAACCCGTCTCCTACATTGCCGGCAGATTCTTTACCACTGAGCCACCAGGGAAGCCCATTAATGGCAATATGTATTCATATAAATGCTTTGGAAAGCAGCTTGGTAACAGAGTTATTTGAAAGGGGTTACTCAGTAATTCCAGTCCTAGAAATTTATGTTAAACAGACAAATCAGAAAAAGGACAGAGCTGCCTATATAAACTATTCCTTGAAATGTTACTCATAACTGTAAAGAGATGGGGGCAGTCTGAGTGGCTAGGACACTGGATGGTCGGATAGCTTGTGGTTGCGGAGGCCCGTGAAACAGTGCAGCAAACAGGTGTGTGAAAAAAGCAGGGACGCAAAAGTGTCCATGTGAAACGCGTGTGACCATAAAATGTATTCTGGGGGAAAGCCTGGAAGGATAGAGTTTATGGGTCTTTTTTCCCCTCCAATTTTTGTCATCAAAACATTTTTAACCAAAAAGAGCATAACCAAATAAAACCTTCCTACAGGACACCATCGGCTCCCCAGGTGGCTCAGTGGTAAAGACTCTGCTTGCTAATTCAGAAGACACAGGTTCTCTCCCTGGGTTGGGGAAGATCCCCTGCAGAAGGAAGTGGCAACCCACTCCAGTATTCTTGCCTGGGAAATTTCATGGATGGAGGAGCCTGGTGGGCTATAGTCCACGGGGTTGCAAAAGAGCCTGACACGACTCAGTGACTAAATAACAGCAACAGGACATCGTGCACCAGCAAACACGCATGTGGCAACTAGTAAGTTCAAGATGCTCACCGCTCACACAGTTCCCGAGTGAGGGGTCTGCCATCGCCACCTGCCCACCCAGCGCAGGCAGGCCTTCAGCCTCTAGGATTCAAGCCACTGGACAACAGAGCCAGGAGAGATTCTTTTTGGCAAAGTTCACCCATCTCTGAATAACAACCAAGTGCTGCTGTGGGAACAACAGTATTTAGCACCATCTGATCACAGATTGGAGAACATTTGCTAGAAGTAACACTTTGGGCTTTGGCAAAGCAGGTATTGAGTTGCGCTTTCTGGTGGTTGAATAAGCATTACAGCTGCTTTTTGATGATAAAACCACATATACATCAGGACACATTTCCCTTCCTACTGCAGGAGGGCTATAGCCAGTTCACCTACAAAAGCTATCAGGTTACAAAAATGTAAGAAGGAAGTTATAGCCTATGGAGAGCCTCTGATTTGTGCTGATTCAGCATTAGGTGATGGTTCTTAAGTGAACAGAAACTACCTGGGAGACTTAAACATGGACCCTTTGCTCCCTGTTGCAGAAATTCCGATTGCACTGGTTTGGTGAACTGTCCAGAGCGTTAGAAATTTTAAAAGCTCCAAGATGGTTTAGATGAGCATCCAGGGTTGAGATCCACTGTCTTATGGTATCAGCAGATGAGCTCTCTACTGGAAACATTCAGATATTCTGAATGGCCATAATCTCTGTGCAAAGATGAGCAAGAATCCGTGCCACTTTTTGCAATGGTCTGCTGTGAGCTACTAGGCAGAGGAAGCAGAGCAAAGGGCTGGGAGGCCCAGGAGCTCAAGGATCTCAGACACGGGCAGGATGGGTGCTAAGTGTGACTCTATCTTACTAGCTCTGCAACCTCAGGAAAAGTTACTCCCCCTCTCTGAGTCTCTAGTTCCCCCTCTGAAGAGGGGATGCCAGTCACCATGCCAAACTCACATGGTTGTTCAGAATGGGATGTGTCTGTGAGGAGGAATACAGGGGCGCAGCTCTCCCCCAGATCACGTGAGTGTGTGGAAAGAATACCGTTACCACGAGCTCACAGAACTATGCCTCCATGGATTTGATGGAGAACCACACATCCTCGGCTTATGTATTAAGTGAAACAGACACCTAGTAGACTAGTGGGTGTGTGATTTATAGGAAATAAGGAAAATGGAAATGGGGCAGACACTGCTGTGAAACTCTCCCATGATCTCCACCTTCAAAGTGAATTCAAGTATAGTTAGAAGAATCAAAGCCCACTCTCGGCAGAGCGCCTGACCGCTTTAAGAGCAGACAGATCTCTCTTTTGTTGTTGTTCAATTGTTCACTAGCTCGGTTGTGTCCGACTCTCTGCAACCCCTTCACCATCTCCCAGAGTTTGCTCAAACTGATGTCCATTGAGTCGATGATGCCAAGCAACCATTTCATCCTCTGTCGTCCCCTTTTCCACTTGCCCTCAATCTTTCCCAGCATCAGGGTCTTTTCCAGTGAGTCAGCTCTTTGCATCAGGTGGCAAAAGTACTGGAGCTTCAGCTTCAGCATCAGTCCTTCCAGTGAGTATTCAGGGTTGATTTCCTTTAGGATGCACTGGTCTGATCTCCTTGCTGTCCCAGGGACTCTCGAGAGTCTTTTCCAGCACCACAGTTTGAAAGCATCAATTCTTCGGCACTCAGATCTCCCTTCAGAAGGCAGACAAGCAGAAGGTGCTAAGATTCCTGGCACCCACTCAAGGAGAGAGCTTCTGACCCCATAAGATGTAGGGAAACTGCCAGGAGACCAGGAGGCTGGCCTCAGAATATTCCTGAATCTGCATATGTCTTAATGATGAGATATGTGTGTGTGTTCAGTAACTAAGTCATGTCCGATTCTCTTGTGGCCCCATGGACCGTAGCCCGCCAGGCTCCTCTATCCACGGGATTTAACCAGTTAAGAATACTGGAATGGGCTGCTATTTCCTCCTCCAGGCGATCTTTCTGACCCAAGGACTGAACTTGCGTTTCCTCCATTGGTTGGTAGGTGGATTCTTTATCACTGAGCCACCTGGGAAGCCCAGTGATGAGATAAATGTTCTTGAATCTGCCTGACATTGGGGAAAAAACAGACCAAGGCCTGAAAGTCTTGGTGGAGGACTGAGCCAGCACTGCAGTGCTGTCCCCAGGCCCCTGACAGTCACCTCCCTAGGGAGCCACTTAGAGGAAAAGGAACCTTCATTCCTTTGGTCACTTAGCAAAGAGGTAGACACGTTACACTTTAGGAAGCCTGTGATGGTCTTTGGTCACACGGATGCTAATTACCCCTCTTGTCCCTGAAGCTGGGCTGAGGTTTCCTAGGTGACCAACATTCACTGGAGAATCGCATCTCTCTGTCTGGCTGGCCGGTAAGGGGTTTGGCCTCTGGCATCGTACATGTGGCTGCCATTCACCGATGAGGCTTCTGGCTTCCTGGTTCAGCCATGGAAGTGGCTGTAGGTTGAGGCCATGGCCCAGGGCAGCCCACCCCGCCTTGGCTGCCAGCCTCCTCTCCCTCCTTGTGGCCTAATTATTGCAGCAAGCAATCTCCAGGTTGTGTTGAATTCTGTCTTGTAGGTTTATTTTTTAAAATCTTTTTTAAAAAGTACGTGTGTTGTAACCATGGAAACTCTCTTTTGCATTCACTTGTGTTTTTAAAAAAATACTCTTGTGTGTCTGTCTGGCTTGTGCTGTCTGCACTGAACTGTGGGCTCCTAGGGGAGGAATGTGTCTTGGCAGGGAGTCTGAGAGAGGCTCCTACCATCTCCATCGGCAGGTGGGGCCAAGGCTGTGGCTTCATGGTCGTAAGGAACCCACAGAGGGCAGCTGGAAACAAAGACATGCCCCTCCCCCAACCCCCAACTGTGGAGGCTGAGGTTCTGGTATAACACCTCATTTCATCATTATTGTGACACTGTGATCACACCCCCATCATTATCTCTACTTTACAAGGTACCATTTTTTTTTTTTTTTTTTGAGAAGCAAAGCCTGAAAATCAGTATCTCAGTCCCTCTGTGGAGCCGGTTCTAGAAGGAAACCCTCCGGGGGCTGCCCACAGAGCCAGAGGGCTCCCAGCTGGACATCGCTGCCTTTGGAGGACCTAGTGCTTCCATTCAGCACACTTGCATCGAGCCTTTGCTGCAGGCCAGGCAAATCAGCCCGGCCCTGCCCTCCATGCCGAGGTAGTGGCTCCTGGGCTGGGCACGGAGCCCACTATGCAACGCACGGCTTGGGGGGCCCGGGCAGAGGGTCTGGGCGGCTGGCAGGGCCAGAGACAGCCCAGCGGGGACCCAGTCCAGCCTGGGTTTCCTCCTGCATCAGACGTACAACGTGGTAACAGTGACGCCTGCCTGTCTCCTTGGCAAAGCCGTACTGGTGGCTCAGATGGTAAAGACTCAGCCTGCAATGCAGGAGACTGGGGTTCCAGCTCTGGGTCAGGAAGATCCCCTGGAGGAGGGCATGGCAACCCACTCCAGCATTCTTGCCTGGAGAATTTCATGGGCAGAGGGGCCTGGTGGGCTGCAGCCCAGGGGTTTGCAAAGAGCTGGACACGACTGAGTAACTAGCACACACACAGGGAGGTTGCCGTCGCTGTGAGAGGCTCTCCAGAGGCTGAGATCACAGCTGCAGAGCATTGTCACTGTGCTCTTCCCAGCAGAAGAGGAACGATGCAGACCATAGGGGTGACAGCGCAGCGCCCGCCCTGGGGACCCACAGCAGGAGGGCGCAGGCCGGTGGGCTCAGTCGGAAGATGACACAGAGTGTGTGTGAAGTTAAGTGTTAGTTGCTCAGTCGTGTCTGACTCTTTGCAACCCCATAGGCTGTAGCCTACCAGGCTTCTCTGTCCACGGAGTTCTCCAGGGAAGAATACTGGAGTGGGTTGCCATGTCCTTCTTCAGGGAATCTTCCTGACCCAGGGATCGAACCTGGGTCTCCTACATGGCAAGCAGTTTCTTTACCATCTGAGCCACCAGGAAAGTCAGTGTGTGGATGCCTTACTTTCAGTGTTCGATGCTTTCCATGAGACAGGAGGAGAAAATAACATTTTTAAAGAAGCCCCCCCACCCTTTCCTGCAGATGCCTGTTTTTCTTAGTATGTGATTTGATGGTCAAGAGGCGGACGTGACCACAGACTCTGCGCTGACTGAGGAGGACTCAATGTGTGTTGTCTGGGGGTCTGTTTGCACTGAGAGACCCGCAGGGGACGTCTGGCTGTGTGGGGCAGGGGAGGGGAGGGGGTCCAAGCTGGATAGCTGCCCTGGCTGCAGGATGAGCCAGGATGAGGTCAAGATCGAGTTTTCCTGCCCAGCCCCCTCTACTCAAAAGACTCTGGAGTTGAGGGGTTGGGTGCGTATTCATGGGTCTGTGTATTAAGGGAACTGACTGAACTGGTCAGAGGAGCACAGTGGGAAGATGCCTCAGGCCAGCAGGAGCTTTGCCAGGCAGTTTGCCTCAGTGGAGTTCTGGGAGGGATCCTCCCTTAGCAAACCTGCTAGAGCTTCAGAGCTCCCTGGAGGGGAACTTGAACTGAATGGGGGTGGGACTGCTTAATGGTCCCTTGAGCAGTCCTTCAGTTATACCTCCTCTTTCAGTTAAACCCACTTAGCCCCTAGGGCAAGGTGGCCAAGGCAGACTTGGAAGAGGCTAGGAATGGGGGAAGTAATTAACAAAGAGCCTGGGGCCATCAGGCAGCAGAAGGATCCCCACCCCCACCACTGCCACCGTCATCGGCATCAACATCATGATGATCAACATCACTGTTATCAGTACCATCGCCATCTTCATCACTGCCATCATCTCTTACATCATCATCATCACCCCCCCACAGCAAAGCTTAGTGGCTAGGAGCAAGGCCTGGGAAGCCTTGCTGGGTCTCTAGCACTGTCACTCACAGCGTTTGTGACCTTGGCCATAGTTTTGAACTTGCCTGGGCTTCATTCTCCTCACATATAAACTGGGATAATTTTAAAAGATAATAAAGCTCTTAGCATCTCGCCTGGCACATGGTGTCAGGATAAGTTGGTCATCATTATCACTGTTTTCATCATTATAGAGCCTTCTAGGTGGAGATGCTTTGGGTCATTACGGTAGTTCCTGATTGACAGAGGGGAAATGAGGCTGGCTCTGTCCCACTTTTCAGATAAGGAAAGGGAAGCTCTAAGCAGTGACGACGTTTGTCCTCGTGGCTCAGCTCACAGCCGGGCGGTGGATGGAAGCAGCGAGCAGCCCCCACCCACGGTGCCTGCCTCCTTCACCTTTGTCCTTGGGCAGAGCCCCATGAGCTGGGATGCGCTCCAAAATGCCCATTAAAACACATGGCTATTTTATGGTTTGTTTGTTTGCTCCTAAAGACATAAAATCCAAGCTTATCAAACAAAAGTCACACTTAGCCCTGCTGACTTGAACGCTAAAGTCCAGCATTATCTAAGCTCTTCAGCCCCCACAGAGAACACTTAGTTCCCCAGGAGCTGGCAACATGCTCCAAGGCTGACCTTTGCAGTCCTCACCACTCTAGCCATGAACCAGTCACAAGGCAGGTGGGGTGGGGAGTCCGGCAGGTGGGGAGAAGCCCAGAGACCCCGCTTACCAGCTGGACACCTACAGTAAGTTTTTAAACCTCTCTGAACCTTTCTTAATATGCTTATCTGTAAATGGATTTAATGATGGGAACCTCTTCACCGAGATCTTTAAGTGGGAAAGAGCTAGCGTGGGAAAGGAAAGTAAAAAACGGAAAGAAGGGTTCAAGAGGGAGGGGACATAGGTATACTGATGGCTGATTCATGTTGACGTTTGGCAGAAACCAACTCAATACTGTAAAGCAAGTATCTTTCAATTAAAAATAAATAGAGTAAAAAAAACCAAACAAACAGAAATAAAAGCAGTATCTCTGAAGACTATCCTGAGCTGAGGCTACAGCTGTGGTTTCTAGGCGGTGTTAAGTGTGGATTCAAGATATATTAGAAAGCAAGTCGACAAGACTTACCAATGGATTAGATAAGAGAAGAAGATGAAAGAGAGGAATCTATAACCTGGAGAGCGGGTGCCATTGTCTGAGATGGGGAAGTTTAGGGAGAGACGGGACAGGTCTTGTGGGGGTGGGGGAATTTGCATCTGCTCTGGATGTGCTAGTTTCACAATGTCTGAGATTTCCCAGTGGCGATGGCAGTGGGTAGTGGGAGCTGCAACTCTGAAGGACGCTCCCAGGAGAAGTCCATGTTGAGAATTCAGAATTGGGATGGTTGTCACAGGAATGGTATTCGTTTATTTATTTTTAAATATTTATTTGGTTGTGTTGGGTCTAAGATGCAGAATGTGAGATGCAGTTCCTGGAACAGGGATCAAACCTGGCCCCACTGCACTGGGAGCTCGGGCTTAGCCATTGGGCCACCAGGGAAGTCTCAAGAATGGTGTTTAAATCCAGGTGGCTCAGTGGTAAAGAATTCACCTACAATGCAGGAGACACAGGTTCCATCCCTGGGTTGGGAAGATCCCCTGGAGAAGGAAATTGCAACCCACCGCAGTATCTTGCCTGAAAAATTCCACGGACAGAGGAGCCTGACAGGCTACAGTCCATGGGGTTGCTAAAGAATCGGACACGACTTAGCAACAAGCAACACTGAAAGGTGTCTCTTGGGAAGTGAGTGGGGAAAGTGAAGAGAGACAGCCCAGTGGGGTGTAAGGAGGACCACCACTCAGGGCTCAGAAAAAGGAGGACCCCATGAAGGACTGGCCAGCGAAGTCAGAGAAAAATTGGGAAAGTGTTCGGTTTAGGAACTGAGAGAGCAGAGAGCTTCCGGAGGGAGGGAGGGAGTGGTCAACAGTGATGAAGGACTAAGATGAAGTTGCAGAGTGGGTGGGGCTGGACCGGCAAGAGGGGGGTCATGGGTGGCCTTGACTGAGAGGCATCAGAAGAGCACTGGGAGCAGAGCCAGGCTGCAGTGGGGCTGGGCGTGCATGGGGTTGGGAGAGGAGAATGGAGGAGTCAGGAGGTGGCTGCTGAGGGGAGGAGCGGCTCTGGGAAGATGAGAGGGGCGCGTCTGTGCACTGATTGAAGTCGTCTGGAGAAAGGACTCTGAAAGTGAGAGAGAGCTCCTTGCAGAGGGAGTGCGGTCCTGGTTTTTTTTTAATTTTATTTTTGGTGGACCATTTTTAAAAGCTTTATTGAATTTGTTGCAATACTCTTCTGTTTTCTGTTGTGGTCTTTTGGCCACGAGGCATGTGGGATCTTAGTTCCCTAACCAGGGATCGAACCCACACCCCCTGCGTTGGCAGGCCAAGTTTTAACCACTGGACCACCAGGGAAGTCCTGGGAGTGAAGTTCCTGAGTAGTTGGAGGGATGAATCCAGAGCACAGGTGGAGAGACTTTTCTCCATCCATCTAGGAAGGAAGAAACAGAAGAGGTGCCTGTCTGGGTGGGACTGGTGAGTTTGTTGGTGGGAAGATGAGCATTTGGAACTAGAGGGGAACTTCCGGGGTGGAACAGGAGGTGTGAGCATTGTCATCATCTCGTGGGAGGGGAGCGCAGACCTGCAGAGAGAACAGTGGGGTCTCCTGGTGGCACCAATGGCCGCTCACAGACTGAGACCATGAATTTAGAGCAAAAGAAGCCAACCCTATCATCTGATGATCTCCAAAAACACTCAACAGCCCCAGTGCAAGCCAGAAGAAGGTGGACTGGGGGGGTTCACTCAGAACTGGGATTTTGCCAAAGGGTTGTAACCTACAAGAGAAAGACTGAGTTAATTGGGGAATTCATGTTGGAGAAGAGGCTGGATGGCAACAGAAGAGAGGCGTGGCATGAGTGGGCAGGGGCTCAGTGCACTAAAACCAAAGTAATAGGGCAGTGGGGGGATTTGAGTGGCAGGGATGAGAGGATGAGGACATATTGGAATCCAGATTTGAGGATGAGGCGGTCCAGGTGTGAGATGGCAAGAATACTGGAGTGGGTTGCTGTTCCCTTCTCCCCGGGACCTTCTAAACCCAGAGATCGAATCCGAGTCTCCTGCATCTCCCACGTTGCAGGCGGATTCTTTTGCTGCTGAGCCACTGGAAGGGAAGCCCTGGGAGGCAAGGCTACTCCTAGTTGAAATCTTTACAACCAGCCCAAAGCCATCTCTTTGCAAGTAAAGCCTTCAGATTACAAGGCAAGGAGGGTCTTTCTTATTCAGATCCTTCTCAAATATTTCTGAATGAGGACAGAAGGCCCCGACCAGGAGGGAGGTGCAGTCGCTGGCTCTGCTGTGCGTGAGCTCCGAGACCCAGGCTGGGAGCTGCTGGGGTTCCCAGCAGGCTCTGCAGCCCACCTGCCCAGATCCTGCCACTTTCTAGGTGCAGGACCCCACAGACTTATTTCCCCTCTTGGTGCTTGAGTGTCTCTACTTGTAAAAATAAGGGCAATAATTTCTACTTGTCTCCTCAACTTATTATGAAGACTAAAGGAGATAATTCAGATAAAGCACCAAACAGTGCTGGGGCTACTTAAGTGCCAATAAGTGTTAAATATGGAGCTATGACAAACCTAGACAGCATATTAAAAAGCAGAGACATCACTTTGCCAACATAGGTCTGTATAGTCAAAGCTGTGATTTTTCCAGTAGTCATGTGCAGATGTGACAGTTGGAAGGCTGAGTGCAGAAGAATTGATGCTTTCAAATTGTGCTGCTGGAGAAGTCTCTTGAGAGTCCCTTGAACTCCAAGGAGATTAAATAGTCAATTTTAAAGGAAATCAACCCTGAATACTCATTGGAAGGACTGATAGGAAAGCTGAAGCTCCAATACTTTGATCACCTGATCCAAAGAGCAAACTCATTGGAAAAGGCCCTGATGCTGGGAAAGATTGAAGAATGAAGATTGAAAAATTGAGGGTTGCATGCGTGTGTGCTTAATCACTCAGTCACATCCGACTTTTTGCAACCCCATGGACTGTATCCCGCCAGGCTCCTCTGTCCACGAAATTCTCCAGGCAAGAATACTGCAGTGGGTTGCCATTCCCTTCTCCAGGGGAATCTTCCCAACCCAGGGATCAGATCCAGGTCTCCTGCATTGCAGGCAGATTCTTTACTGTCTGAGCCACCAGGGAAGCTCCCAGATGAATGAAGGGGATCAGTAAATATCAGGGTGTCCCTCCCTACCTCCACCACACTGGAATGTGTACACATACACATGCACATGCATGCACACAGGCACATTCTTTGGGGATAAATGTTGCTTTGCACCATGTTATTATTTTCTGAAGCACAGGCTTTGCTCAGCGTACTTGTACTCAACAAGAGATGCTGCTGCCAACGGTCACATATGTGCAGATGGCACAAACACACACTTACATATAAAACATGCCAGGGATAATTGTACAGAGCAGCCCCAACATCAGACACAGTAATGTCAGAGAGGAGGGTGGTAGGCCTTCAGACTGTGTCCACCGAGGGGGCACTGTGATGGAGGAGGTGCCCCTCCCACTGGTGATCAGAGGCTGGGCCTGGGTCTATGAGTTCTGAAGACTTGGGGCACAGATGTGCGGGAACACAGACTGGCCCTCCTTGGAACTCTGAGTCATCTGCTAGCTTTAATGAGAACTAACCCTCAGAGAGGGACTTTCCTGGTGGCTCAGATGGTAAAGAATCCACCTGCAATGCAGGAGACCTGGGTTCAATCCCTAGGTCATGAAGATCTGCTGGAGGAGGCCATGGCAACCCACTAACAGTATTCTTGCCTGAAAAATCCATGGACAGAGGAGCCTGGTGGGCTATAGTCCATGGGGTTGCAAAGAATTGAAAACAACTGAAGTGACTGAGTATGCACGCAATCCTCAGAGGGGAGCTGGGGTAGGGAAGAGGCAGACAGGAAGAGAAAGTATAGGGACTCCAGTCTGTTCCACTGATCAGCACAGGTCAATATCTTGTCAGTTTCAAAGCTGGACCCCTGGGAGGTTGACTCTGTGCTGGGCAGTACTTAAGCTGTTCTCCGGATCAGCATTTGATCCTTCTCAGTCACGGGGCAAAGAAGCTTCCTCCTCCACTTACCAGCAAGGTTCACTTCCACTGTGAATATTTTCAACAAAAAGTCATGGCCAGCTTAAGGCAAATAACGTTCAGTCACAGAAAACATGAAAAAGAAGGTTCTTGGCATTTGGGAACACGGGTAAAGAATTCTGTCTTTCTGAAACTGGAGTTTTATTTGATGTTTCTTGGAAAGAAACCATCTAACTTGCTTTATATAGTCCTTCATGTCTTCAAAGGGTTCAGAATCAGACCAAAAAAAAAAAAAACAAAACCCATAAATAATCCAAAAAAATGCTGTACTCTATCTTATGAATGCTGTTTCCTTCCTCCTCATAAGGTAGGAATATTTATGAACTCTGAAAAGTAATTTCAGGGGGAAAAATGCAACCTTAGTCCAGTTTTATAATAGTGAAAGTGTTTGGTTCTTGCCTTCTGGATTATTTTTAAGTCAGTGCGGTATTATTTATACAAGTTGACATACACAACTCAACCGAGGCCAAAGTCCTTCAGATTTATGTCTGCCTTCCTGGGTGTTTATGCTTTTAGAAAAGGGGATTTGCAGCCCGGGAATGTGTATGTTAATCCAAACAGGGCTCCTTCTCACTGCCTCAGACCCCAGATGTAGACTTGACCTATGGGTCCCGCCCTCAGCACCCCCACCCCCCACCCGCTCCCCCAGTCCATGTGGAATTGCCCACACTGGTCACAAACTGAGTTTCAGCCACAGGAGCAGCCTCTCTCATCTCAGCCTGTCTGTCTGTCTGTCTGTCTGCCTAGACATTCAGAGCCCCGCCAGGCGGGTCAGCCCCAGGGCTTGGACCCAGGTGAAAGTGACAGGGTGATGACCCATGAGGATGGCTCAAAGCCCAGACTCTGGATGCTCTGGGGACAGTCCCCTGTGGCCTCTTCACAGACAGCCATCAGATAAGAGATCCAGTATCCCCTGGCTCCCCTGGCCATCTGCAGGGCAAGTATTTTAAGCCTGATTTCTTCTGGAAGGGAAGTTTAAGAAACATCTGCCTTGGGACTTCCTGGGTGGTCCTGGTTCGATTTCTGGTCAGGGAACTAGATCCCATAGGCTGAAACTAAAGATCCTGCATGCTGCAATGAAGATCAAAGATCTCACGTGCCACAAGTAAGATCTGACATAGCCAAATAAATTAATTTTTTAAAAAAAAAGAAAGAAAGTTCTGCCTTGATGCTCTGATCTGTGCACAATAAAAAACCACAGGTGACTGGGTTGCCTCTGAGGTGTCTGGAGGGAGATGAGAGTCTCTCCTATTTCCACCCAATCCAGCGCTCTCTCTGACTTATCTATTTTTTGTTGCTGCACTCAGGCTTTCTCTAGCCGCAGGGAGCAGAGGCTCCTCTTCGTTGTGGACTCCAGCTTCTCACTGCAGCGGCTTCCCTGGTTGCAGAGCAAAGGCTCGAGGGTGCACAGGCTTCAGTAGTTGCAGCACCCGGGCTCAGAAGTTGTGGCTCAGGGGCTTAGTTGCTCCAAGGCATGTGGCTTAGAAGCATCTTCTTCCCAGACCAGGGATCGAACCTTTGTCCCCTTCACTGGCAGGCAGATTCCCATCCACTGGACCTCCAAGGAAATCCATTGCTCTCTTGTCAGGGTGTTCAGGTATCCATGGTCTTTGGCTAAAGTGAGAACCAGGTCATCCTACACCTACTAAGTGCAATACTGGAGAAGCAAGAAATGGGGCTCTACACCCATAGTTCTCATGGAACATATAGCCTAGGCCTTTCCAATCACCAGGCCCCCCAGAGATGAGGACCCAGGTCCCTCACTTTTGTCCCTTGGCCACTCCAAGCTTCCCAAGTTCCAACACACACTCAAGCTGGGGCTCTGGGAGCATTAGAAGCCTTACTGCCCAGAGGATGAAACTGAAGGTGGGACTGGATGGGGTGGAGGGGAAGGCCAGGTCAGCAAGGGGATAGTTGAACAGAAACCTTAAAAATCCAACCCTGTGCACATCTGAGCATTTTAGGAAGAGAGGCAGCAAGCCTGTGATGCAGGAGTGAGCCTGCGGTCATCCAGGAGACAGCCCAGGCTGTTCGGGTTGAGTTCAATTAAAGTGTCATTTTCTTAGAACCAGTGTGAACTTCTGTTTCATGTGCTTAGTTGCTCAGTTGTGTCCAACTCTTTGTGACCCTCCAGGCTCCTCTGTCCACGGGATTTCTCAGGCAAGAATACTGGAGTGAGTAGCCATTCCCTACTCCAGGGGAAATCTTTACCCAGGGATCGAACCCATGTCTCCTGTGTCTCCTGCTTTACAGGCAACTTCTTTACCCACTGAGCCATCAGGGAAGCTCCTTCTGTTTCATACTAGCCACCAAGTTTAGACAAAAACTTAAGTTTTCAAAATATACATGTCATCTGAGTTGCAAGTTGATGAGTTGCCTTGATGAGTTGCCTTCATCAAGCCATTATCGGTCATTCATTCGCCAGGGAAACTGATTCATCAGAACCGTGTCAGCATGGCTCCAGCACAGCTATTAAAGGAAAGGGTTTAGAGGAACCTAGTGGCCTGGGGACCTGAGCAGGTGGAGTGTGGAAGGAGGAAGGGACCGCCTCAAAGCAAAAGAGGGGCCCTAAAAGAAGAACCATTTGGCCAAAGACTGGACTTACCTCTTAAAATAGATGTTTGAGATGTGAATCAACCCAGGTTCTCACTGCTCATTTTTTAAGTGGGGAAAAGTGCAAATTGTGGTCAGCAGCCCAGAACAAAGTCCAGCTTTCAGAAAAGAGGATTTGCCATGAACCCCAGTCAGACATCTAACTGGCACCCACCCATCCCACGGTCACCTGTTGAGTGAGCACCTGGCTCAAGGGGCCACGCTGGATAAGAGGGGCTGCCTCGACCCTCACAGTTCAAAGGCCGGAGAGACACGATTGCCATGTCATTATTAAAATCCCCGGGTGGGGACAAGACCATGCATGCGTGCGTGCGTGCGTGCGTGTGTCTGTGCTAAGCACATCGTCCTACTTGACGATGGATGGGGCTCTCCCTGGGCACACAGCCTGGGGCGGTCTCACCTACACCACGCCGTGGCCTTGGCCCTGGGCCCTCCAGCCCACTCTGTCCTCCCACTCATCCTGGATTTGGCAGGATGCACGGACGCCTGTGCCAGGGCAAATTGGCAAAGGGAAACAGAAAGGAGGACTGAACATTTTGCAACGACAGCAGAAAATTAAACAACCAGAAAGCACCTGATTGAGTGCTGTCTCTCAGAGATTTCTCCCCGGGGTGACGCACTCACCATCTGATGCGAGGTCACCCGCGGGAGTCCTGAGTAAGCCCCCAGGACACCCAAGACACTGCCACGCTGGGTCGTGTATCTTTAGTTGCTAAGTTGTGTCTGACTCTTTGTGACCCCATGGCCTGTGGCTCGCCAGGCTCCTCTGTACGTGGGATTTCACAGGCAAGAATACTGGAGTGGGCCGCCACTTCCTCCTCCAGGGGATCTTCCCAATCCAGGGACTGAATCCGCATCTCCTGCATTGGCAGGTGGACATTTTACCACTGAGCCACCAGGGAAGCCTGGGGTCTTTAAAAAAGAGCTTTTTTTTTTAAAAGGGAGCTTTAAAAAAAGTACTGCACTGGAATCCCACTGGAGTTTTGGAGAGCTTGCTCTGGATGTGGGTATTTTGTATAAGCCCCTGGTGGAGTCTAATGTCCTCTAGGGTTGAGGACTCCCCACCCCTCTTTCCACGCAGCATCCAGACTGTGTCCAGTAGATGCTCCGCACGGGTCTTAAGGGAGGCACGGATGGTCCTCTATCTCTCGTGATTAAAGACCCGGTTTCCTCCAGTTTGTGTTTTGCAAAAAGTGTTTCATTAAAGCAAATGCCTCAATATTTACGCTGTATCCTTTCTTCAAGCAGCCAATAGTTTACAGTCCAACTGGCTGGGACTGCTCTCCAAAAACCCAACATTTTCCCTTTAAACCGAGCTGATAACACTGTTTCTGGATCAGCCTCGAGCTGAGCTGGCAGCTCAACAGAACAGACCTCCCCATGAGCCCTCCCTGCCCTCCCCCGCCCCTCCCCAGCCTCTTCCTCCGGCACCCCCTGTTTCTGGACTCAGGAAAGGCCACCCTTCCAGTCGCTCAGGTCCAAGTCCACAGTGAGGACTGTCCTATCTCCCTCCTCAGGGGAGGTCAGGTCTCCTGACTCCAGAGTGTCTCTCCCTGTGTCCAGGTCCAAGAGGAGGTCCCAGGTCTCCCAAGAGGACTCCTGACTGTCCTCCGTGTGCCCACGCTTCTGCTTGCTACCACCGTTTAGGCATAGCCGAAAGGTCTTACATTTTTCACTTTTTCATTCTGACATCCACTCAGGCTTACAAAAAGATTGCAAAATAGTGTAAACAATTTCCTTAGAGTCCCCACCCAGATTCCCCAAATGTTGACATTTTGTCCCGTTTCCTCTATCCTTCTCCCACGCCCCCAAGATACAACCCACATGTTTGCCTATGGTATGTCTCTCTGAAAGTCTAAGAGTAAACCGCAGACAGCAGTGCCCCTCATCCCTGACTTCAGTGTGTGTCTCCTAAGAATAAAGACATCCTCTCAAACGACCACGGTTCAGTGGTAAAAATCAGCCCCAAACTGCCCCCCATGCCACTTGTTTCTGGACGCAGACCAGTTCCAGCAAGTAAATTTTGAATTAACTATTCTTTTAACTTTTCACATTTAATAATTCCAAACTTACACAAAAGTCGAGACAATAGTATAAAGTACCTTCATGTCCATATCATCCAGCTTTAATAGTTATCCACTCATGGCCAGTCTTGTTTTATCTCTGCCCACATCTGTTTCCCACTTTCTGTATTATTGTGAAGTTCAGCTGTTACTACCTCTACGTTTGGAGGGAAGAGCAGAAAGGGACTACTGGATCCTGGAAGAGAGAACTCTGTATTCAGTGACACCTTCAGAGGAGCCGTGACCTTCATCAAGGAACACAGAAACCCCAAGGTGATCTCACAAGAAGGCAGGCAAGGGGCAGGGATATTCCATCTTTTTCTTCTCCCTGTCTCTGATCTCTAGGTGGGGCTTCCTGTTCTCAGAACCTAACTGGATCCAGAGGGCAAGAATTCCCCTGATGTAAGTTCAGTTCAGTCACTCAGTTGTATCCGACTCTTTGCGACCCCATGGACTGCAGCATGCCAGGCTTCCCTGTCCATCACCAACTCTCGGAGATTGCTCAAACTCAAGTCCATTGAGTCGGTGATGCAATCCAACCATCTCATCCTCTGTTGTCCCCTTCTCCTCCTGCCTTCAATCTTTCCCAGCATCAGGGTCTTTTCTAATCAGTCAGCTCTTTGCATCAGGTGGCCAAAGTATTGAGCTTCAGCTTCAACATCAGTCCTTCCAATGAATATTCAGGACTGATTTCCTTTAGGATTGACTGATTTATCTCCTTGCTGTCCAAGGGACTCTCAAGAGTCTTCTCCAATACCACAGTTCAAAAGCATCAATTCTTCAGTGCTCAGCCTTCTTTATGGTCCAACTCTCACATCCATACATGACTACTGGAAAAACCAAAGCTTTGACTAGGTGGACCTTTGTGGACAAAGTGATGTCTCCGCTTTTTAATATGCTGTCTAGGTTGGTCATAACTTTCCTTCCAAGGAGTAAGCGTCTTTTAATTTCATGGCTGCAATCACCATCTGCAGTGATTTTAGAGCCCCCCAAAATAAAGTCAGCCACTGCTTCCCCATCTATTTGCCATGAAGTGATGGGACCAGATGCCATGATCTTAATTTTCTGAATGTTGAGCTTTAAGCCAACTTTTTCACTCTCCTCTTTCACTTTCATCAAGAGGCTCTTTAGTTCTTCTTCACTTTCTGCCATAAGGGTGGTGTCATCTGCATATCTGAGGTTATTGATATTTCTCCCAGCAATCCTGATTCCAGCTTGTGCTATCTCCAGCCCAGCATTTCTCATGATGTACTCTGCATATAACTTAAATAAGCAGGTGACAATATATAGCCTTGAAGTACTCCTTTTCCTATTTGGAATCAGTCTGTTGTTCCATGTCCAGTTCTAACTGTTGCTTCCTGACCTGCATACAGGTTTCTCAAGAGGCAGGTCAGGTGGTCTGGTATACCCATCTTCTTCAGAATTTTCCACAGTCTATTGTGATCCACATAGTCAAAGACTTTGGCATAGTCAATAAGGTGGAAATGTATGTTTTTCTGAAACTCTCTTGCTTTTTCGATGATCCAGCAGATGCTGGCAATTTGATCTCTGGTTCCTCTGCCTTTTCTAAAACCAGCTTGAACATCTGGAAGTTCATGGTTCACGTATTGCTGAAGCCTGGCTTGGAGAATTTTGAGCATTACTTAGCGTGTGACATGAGTGCAATTGTGTGGTAGTCTGAGCATTCTTTGGGATTGCCTTTCTTAGGGATTGGAATGAAAACGGACCTTTTCCAGTCCTGTGGCCACTGCTGAGTTTTCCAAATTTGCTGGCATATTGAGTGCAGCACTTTCACAGCATCATCTTTCAGGATTTGAAATAGCTCAACTGGAATTCCATCACCTCCACTAGCTTTGTTGGTAGTGATGCTTCCTAAGGCCCACTTGACATCACATTCCAGGATGTCTGACTCTAGGTGAGTGTGAGTGATTACACCATTGTGATTATCTGGGTCATGAAGATCTTTTTTGTATAGTTCTTCTATGTATTCTTGCCACCTCTTCTTAATATCTTCTGTTTCTGTTAGGTCCATACCATTTCTGACCTTTATTGAGCCCATCTTTGCATGAACTGTTCCCTTTGTATCTCTAATTTTCTTGAAGAGATCTCTAGTCTTTTCCATTCTATTGTTTTCCTCTATTTCTTTGCATTGATCACTGAGGAAGGCTTTTTTATCTCTCCTTGCTATTCTTTGGAACTCTGCATTCAAACGGGTATATCTTTCCTTTTCTCCTTTGCTTTTCACTTCTCTTTTTTTCACAGCTATTTGTAAGGCATTCTCAGACAGCCATTTTGCTTTTTTGCAGTTCTTTTTCTTGGGGATAGTCTTGATTCCTCTCTCCTGCACAATGTCGTGAACCTCCGTCCATAGTTCATTAGGCACTCTGTCTATCAGATCTAGTCCCTTAAATCTATTTCTCACTTCCATTGTATAGTTCATAAGGGATTTGATTTAGGTCATACCTGAATGGTCTAGTGGTTTTCCCCACTTTCTTCAATTTAAGGGGTAGGGATATTTCACCTTATTCTTCTCCCCGTCTCTGATCTCTAGGTGGGGCTTCCTGTTCTCAGAACCTAACTGGATCCAGAGGGCAGGAATTCCCCAGTTCAGTCACTCAGTCGTATCTGACTCTTTGTGACCCCATGGACTGCAGCATGCCAGGCCTCCCTGTCCATCATCAACTCTCGGAGATTTCTCAAACTCAAGTCCATTGAGTCGGTGATGCCATCCGACCACCTCATCCTCTGTTGTCGCCTTCTCCTGCCTTCAATCTTTCCCACCATCAGGGTCTTTTCAAATGAGTCAGCTCTTCACATCAGGTGGCCAAAGTGCTGGAGCTTCAGCCTCAGTCCTTCCAATGAATATTCAGGACTGATTTCCTTTAGGTTAACTGGTTTGATCTCCCTGCTTTCCAGGGGACTGTCAAGAGTCTTCTCCAAATACCGTAATTCAAAAGCGTCAATTCTCTGGTGCTCAGCCTTCTTTATGGTCCAATTCTCACATCCATACGTGACTACTAGAAAAACCATACCTTTGACTAGATGGACCTTTGTGGGCAAGGTGATGTCTCTCCTTCTTAATATGCTGCCTAGGTTTGTCACAGCTTTCCTCCCAAGGAGCAAGCATCTTTTAATTTTGCTGTCACGATAGGTGACATGGGGGTTCTGGGGCCAGGTGGGGGTTGGATGAGACACCCAGGGCAGCTGCAGCCCCCTCACTTCTCCAGGCTCCTAAGACAACTCTGTCTGGGATTCCAGTGCAGGATTCTGCTGTGGTCCTTCTGCTTACTGGCCTTGAGACCCTCAGCAAAAACAGGCTGTTCAAGTTTTAAGCACATTGATATATTCATTTCATTATTTTTTAAAGCTTCGGTTGCGTTGGGGCTCAGCTGCAGCACATGGGATCCTCACAGCAGCACGAGGCTCAGCAGTCATGGTGCTCAGGTTCAGTTGCTCTATGGCACATGGAACCTTAGTTCCTCCACTAAGAGGGATCAAACCTGGGTCCCCGGCACGGGAAGGCGGATTCTCGATCACTGGACCACTAGGGAAGCCCCTAAGCACATTTGCATTTTCATATGCACCTAGGAGATTGGTAGGATCTTACTAAACATACCTGGGTCAAATAAATTGTTTAGGAAAATGACTGCCTAGAGCAGAGGTCTGCAATCTCTGGGATCTAATGCCTGATGATCTGAGGTGGAGCTGACATAATAATAATAGAAATAAAGTGCACAGTAAATGTAAGGCACTTGAATCACCCTGAGGCCACCATCTCCCCCCAACCCCGGTTCATGGAAAAATTGTCTTCCACAAAACTGGTGCCAAAAAGGTTGGGGACCACTGGCCTAGAGAACTGAAAGTATAATGAGGTAGCAGAAGCTCTCGGAGGTCCTTATGAGCCAGAAAGTCTACAATGGAACATGGCATCTTTAGGGTGCTTTTGACAATGGTCCCCCAAATTTGAGCTTGTTTAGTCAGTAGGGAAGGGGTTGCTGTGCTGTGCTGAGGCATTTCTGACTCTTTGTGACCCCATGGACCACAGCCCGCCAGGCTCCTCTGTCCATGGGGTTCTCCAGGCAAGAATACTGCAGTGGGCTGCCATGCCCTCCTCCAGGGGATCTTCCTGACCCAGGGATCCAACCCAGGTCTCCCGCATTGCAGGCGGATTCTTTACCACCTGAGCTACCAGGGAAGCTCAGGGAAGGGGTTCCCTTAGAGCTAACTGTCCCCAGTTCTGCTTTAAGGAGACAAAGATGAGCAGCTATTACAGTTTTGCCTTCTTGAGTCCCTTGTGGAAATGCACATCATATACAGGATTGGGGATAGGAATGGAAATCCACTCCATTGTTCTTGCCTGGAGAAACAGAATGGACAGAGGAGTCTGGTGGGCTACAGTCCATGGGGTCACAGAGAGTCAGACATGACTGAGCATGCAATACAGGATAGCATGCTGAAAACAAGGGCCTTTGACATTCTACGGTATCTTCTCCTTGGCAACTGACTCTCCTAAGGACTTAGGCTTGGCTCAGGAAAGTGTTATCAGGAGAAGGAGACTCAGTGGGAGAAGTGAGAGAGGATGAGAGAGCATCCTTTGGCCTTGTCATTTCCCGTCTTCTCACAGCCCCGTTTGGTCTCACCCAAAGGGGAATTTTAACCTCCAGCCTATCACTGCACACCTTCTGAATCTGTACTGTTTATGGAGGACTGCTTATCATCCTTTGATTCAGCCCTTCCTGACAGGTAGAAATGAGTCAGCGCTTATAACAGCATCTGACTCCGACTGACTTAGCACAGGCAGAACTTACAGGAAGGACCCTGAGCTCAAGGAACAAAGAGGAAGCCAGGAGAATAGGCACGAGTGTACCAGTGACAGGGCAGCGGGTACCACGGCCAGTGTGCCCTGTGCCACTCCCCACCTCTAGCCACAAGGATGCTGCCCTCCCATCAGCCCTTTCTCGCTCGCTTGCTCCAGGTTCAAGGTGCTGGGAAAGAGTGCTGGACTGGCCCAACATAGGCAGGCCATGGCTGCCCTCGGCTGTCTGGGGGGCGGGTTGGGGGGGAAGAGAAAGTCTTGAGGGTAGAAGGGAGCAGCGAGAGGCAGGCACACGGAGAGCAACTGTGGTGGAAGAAGGAAGGAGGGGAGTGTTCATAGCAGCGCCATTTACAACAGCCAGGACACGGCAGCTACCTATGTCTATCAGCAGAGGAACAGATAAAGAAGATGTGCTACGTGTATACGATGGAATATTACTCAGTCATAAAGGGGAACAAAACTGCAATTTGCAGAGACATGGAGAGACCCAGAGACTGTCCTGCAGAGTGAAGTCAGAAAGAGAAAAACAAATATCATATCACTTATATGTGAATCTAGAAAAATGGTATAGATGATCTATTGGCAAAGCAGGAATAGAGGCATGGACATAGAGAACGGATGTATGGGCACAAGGAGGAAAGCAAAGTGGGAGGAACTGGAAGATTGGGATTGACATATTTACACTGCTGGGCTTCCCAGGTGGCACTAGGGGTAAAGAACCCATCTGCCAAAGCAGGAGACACAAAAGAAAACAGTTTGATTCCTGGGTCAGTAAGATTCCCTGGAGAAGGAAATGACAACCCACTCCAGTATTCTTGCCTGGAGAATTCTATGAACAGAGGAGCCTGGTTGGCTACATTCCATAGGGTTGTGCAGAGTCAGACACAACTGAGTGACGTACCACACACACACACACACACACACACACTGCTACGTATTAAACACGAGAGCTAATCAGAACCTACTGTACAGCACAGGGAACTCTGCTTGGTGCCCCGTGGTGATCTAAATGGGCAGGAAATCCAAAAAAAAAAAAGGAGACATATGTACATACATAGATGAGTCACTCTGTTGTATGTACAGCAGAAACTAACATAGCATGTAAAACAACTATACTCCCCAAAATTTTTTTTAAAAAGTGGGGAGTGGGCAGACTGGATGCCATATACTCTGCATTTCTCCCCCTTGACAAAAGCTCACAAGAAATTGCAGGATACGTGGGAAGAAAAGTCAAGTGCACTAAGAACATCAAAAACAAGCCTAATAGAGCAAAACACTACCCACCTTGGAAACCCTCTTGGGAAAATGGCAATGCTCCCTAAGTGAATATGGTCACTGTGATTCCAAACCAGACCCATACCGAAACTTTCAAGATGCTTAAACTAATCCCAAAATGCACATGAAAGACACAATGTGGAATGGTCAGGACAGTCTTGAAAACCAAGGACAAGAAATTCAAAACATAAACCTACAGTAATTAGCACAATGTAGAAGAAATGAAAAGATCAACAGAAAAAGGAAGAATAGAGAAACAGAACCACATAATGTGAGAATCTGGTGGATGTAAAAGAGCCATTTTAGGCGAAGATAAGAGGAGAGTCCTGGCTGTCAATGGGGGAAAGTAAAGTTAGAGTCATACTATATCATAAAAAGTCTGGGTGGGCAAAAGATGAGAACAAACCATAGCACACTATGAACAACGTATCAGAAGATATATTTAAACCTTTGGCCCAGGGAAGGGCTCTTAAAGTACAAAAGACAAACATCTATGTAAGAGGGATAAATCTGACTCAAAATCATGACAACTGTGTCAAATACACCACAACGGTTCAAAGACATGCAGTGGAATAAAACCTATCCTCACAAAAAGATGTGTTCAAGAATATTTGTAGAAGATTTATTCAGCCTAGCCCAAACTGTAACAGCTCAGGTGCTAATTAATAAGTGGGGAAAAGTGTGGTTTGTTCGGACAACAGACTATTACTGGGCAGGAAAAAGGATTACTGTTGACTGTAACATTATGCTGAGTAAAAACGGAATCAGACACAAAAGACCACATTCTGTATGATCCCATCCCATTCAAACTCAGGAACTAACTTATGGTGGGAAAAAAACCGGAACTGAAGTCACCCCTGGAAGTAGGGCTGGTGGGGGAGGGACTGGATGAGAAGGTACGTGAAGGAACTTTCTGGAGTGACAGTCACGCTCTTTATCTTGATACGGGTTTGGGTGACAGCTGCATCCTTGGTCAAAACTTCGCAGATGCACACCGGAGAGTTGTTGTATTATGTGTAAATCTTATCTCAAAAGAAAACTGATAAAAAATTAACTCTAAATCATGTGCATGTTGAAGCATTTAGGGATAAAGTTGCCAATGACTATTATTTCTTTGGACATGCATCACAAGGTAAGATGAATGAATGGATGGACAGATATACAATCAAGGAAGTAAAATGGGAAGGCAGAATCTAGTTGGTGGGTGTTCTCTGTGCATTTCTTTCAACTTTTCTTTATGTTTGAAAATCTTCATAATAAAATATTGAGAAAAGATAAGACTGGAGAAAACTTATTTCCAACACATAAGAGACTTTTACCCAGAAAATACAAAGAGCTAATTACGCTTTTGAATTGTGGTGCTAGAAGTTTCTTGAGAGTCCCCTGGACTGCAAAGAGATCCAACCAGTCCATCCTAAAGGAAATCAACCTTGAATATTCACTGGAAGGACTGATGCTGAAACTGAAGCTCCAATACTTTGGCCACCTGATGTGAACAGCCAACTCATTAGAAAAGACCCTGATGCTGGGAAAAATTGAAGGCCAAAGAAGAAGAGGGTGGCAGTAGATGAGATGGTTAGACAGCATCACCAAATCAGTG
This sequence comes from Cervus canadensis, assembly GCF_019320065.1. Classification (NCBI taxonomy): domain Eukaryota; kingdom Metazoa; phylum Chordata; class Mammalia; order Artiodactyla; family Cervidae; genus Cervus; species Cervus canadensis. The sequence continues at coordinate 1,140,894 of NC_057390.1, forward strand.
GAATGAATTTGAGTAAACTCTGGGGAAATGGTGGAGGACAGAGGAGCCCGGCATGCTGCAGTCCATGAGTCCACAGAACTTAGCCACTGAACAATTATTGATAGGAAAAACTTAAAACTCAACTAAAAATAAGCAAAGCCCTTTAGAGAGAAAAAAGCAGATGCCAACTATGTCTGAAAAGATCATCCTACACAGAAGTGGAAAATTTGAATTTGGCCAACACCCCCGCCCCAGGCTGGTATCACCCTGCAAAGGATTGGCAGAATGTTAGCAGGTGGTCGTATGAAGTCGGACAGACACTACGGCAGCACGTGTGAGTCTGTTTCAGCTCTTCACCCTGAACCACCACCCAGCCTCTCTCCTCAGGCTGGCGAGGTATGGGTCACGCAGCACCAAAGATGCAGGCAGGGCACAGCAGGACACCAGGGATCAGAGTGGAGTGGAGTCACTACGGAAAAACCTACGACCTCTAAGTCAGAACCACATGCTGACAGCACAGCATTTATAGAAAAGCAAAACTGCTGAGTAAGTAAACACACACACATGCACGTGTGCTGTGGAGAAAAGGGGCTGGAAAAATGAAAAAGGGCTGGAAAAACACAAACTCCTGTCTTGGCAAGGAAGCAAGATTAGAAACAGGAGCCAGAACCACCACTTCATTTGAGGGGTGTGTGTGTATCTGCGAATCTCTGTTTCATAGGTTCAGGAGAGGAATGGACTAGGAGTTAGGGGTTGTGTACGTGTGTGTAGATGCAAATTGTTACATATAGAATGGACAAACAGAAGCTCCTACTGTATAGCACAGGGAGTTATATTCAATATCCTGGGATAAACTTGGGCTTCCCAGGTGCTGCAAGTGGTAAAGAATTCGCCTGACAATGCAGGAGACACAGGAGACTAGTTTGAACCCTGGGGTGGGAAGGTCCCCTGGAGAAGGAAATGGCAACCCACTCCAGTAATCTTGCCTGGGGAATCCCATGGACAGAGGAGCCCGGTGGGTTACAGTTCATAGGGTCGCAGAGTCGCACACAACTGAAGTGACTTCAGCTGCACACAACTTCAATTGTGTGAAGCTGTGTGAAGTGACCTCAGCATGCACGCCTGAGAAACTAAATGGAAAAGAACATCAAAAAGAATGTATGTATGTGTATAACTGAGTCACTTTGCTATACAGCAGAGATTAGCATGACATATGTACTGCTTGTGTAATTCAAATGAAAAGTAAGAATCTATTACCTGCTTAAGACAAAGTTCACCCAGTCTTTTAACTTGCCCAGCACTTATTTCAGAGTAGAAGTGGCAAATTATGTAATTTATTTATAGGATTTATAGGAATTCATAGGATTTTATAAACTGTATCCCCAAAGTCACCTGCAATTTCTCTGACATCCCTAAACCAGCTCCCACCTGCCACGCATCACAGGGTTCCCCAAACTCCACGGCCCCTTTAGAGGACAGCAGCGATGAGCTGACCACAGATCTGGGCATCTGTTGATTTCCGGCTTCAAGCAGGTGCTATATAGATAAGCTATTAAGAGTCACACAAGACTTCCATTTTCTGAATGTTCTTCAGACTACCAAGACAGGCTGAGATGGCAGGGTATCGGCTATAATCACTAATCAATACAGTTTAGACCTGTGACCTAATACTCCACAACCAGCCCAGATGCTGAGTCATACCTGACTACGTGGGCAGAAAATTCTGCAGTTGCTCTCACCAGCCACTTCAAAACTTTAAAGAGTGGTTTGCTTTTAAGTATACTACACAGACTTGACTTCAAGCGACAGTTCACAAAATCTGCATGTTGGGAATACATTCAGTGAACGACAAGGGTAGAGTGTGGGTGTGTACATATCCATGATTTCAGCTGCTTCTCCACCATTTTGTGAAATAAACAGCTCGCCAAAACTAATTGAAAGTTTTATTTATATAAAATTCATTACGAACATAAAAGATTGGGTTTCTTAAAAAAAAAAAAATCTGCAATTATTTACAGCAGTATTGCACAAGTAAAGTGGCAATTACCCTGTCAAAATCCATCAGTGCAAAACACAAGCCAGGGAAACTGCAATACAAATGCTACATACGCTGGGTCCTAGTGAAAAGTTACAGACAGATCAGTGCTATTTATAAATGAGTACCTGATGAGTTCTGATACAGTAACTAGTGGTCACAGAACCTGGACGTACAAATTAGAGAGAGCTTCTAAGGTCTGAAATCCCCAAATCGAAGTAGTCAAGTTATTCAGCTGGGAGCTTGAGGGTGCTTCTTACACACGATGCCGTCCGGAGCAGGACAGGTGTTACCCCAGCTGGTTTAGCGACACGTGTGGTCATGTCACTGCACACGTGTGTGCAGAATGGACACACACAGGCACCAAGCTAAATCAGCAGGGGTGACAAAGCCATCAACACAGAACCGCTAGAAAATCTCTTTCAAGCTTTCACCTCTTTGCACCCAGGCGAGTGGGGTTCAGACCCTTGCTTGAAGGCTTTGGAGAAGCAGAAGGAAGGTGTCACCCTGAAGACGCAGGTGGATCAAATGCTGGGACCAAATGGTTCAGGGTTAGGGAGAGGGTACGGGCCTGTACAGTTAGTTCCTGAAGATACATAGTAGAGTCTGCACCTCAAAGCAAAGGAAGCCACAGAGAACAGTTGCGGGGGGGGGGGGGGATTCAACTACTTATCAGTTGCCAACAAAGGTTAGTAGTGTGAGGTGGTCCAGTAGTCACTTGGGAAGCAGGGCAACTGGTCAACCAGGGCGTTCAATCTGCCTGGTCTCTGCCTTCAACAGTCTCACGGCAGCACCTGCAGAGGTGGACGTGCGCGTGTCTCTGAACACTGAGCTGTCAGGCGTAAATCTCCAATGGAAAAATCTTTCTCACTGCTAATAGTAAGTGTTCTGTTTTGTAAGATATGGCCTGAAGTTAACAGCACTTGTTTCTATGAAAAGCTAGCTGTCCAGGAATTAGAGAGTCACCAGAAAGTTCTAGAGGAGAATCTGATAGCCTATCAGATTTCTGGTCTCTCATTACGGTGCCTAAACACAACCCTCATCATGAGGACAGCAAACCCACTGGACTAGAAATACCAGGGACCAAAGCTGGAGGGCCACGCTGGGGAGACCAAGTGGCCTGCCATGAGCTGACCAGTCACCACCTCAAGAGTTAAAGCAGTTAACAGGACAGCAGGGGGCAAAGGGGAAAGGGAGGTCAACACTCTGCAGAACTTAAGACATTAAATAAGCCAGAAATAAATATACAACATTCCTACAAGTTACAGCATTATGAAACAGTAGGACACATTACATAGAAAAAGAATCTACAATATTTACATCCCTCAATTCTGAAAAAGTTTAGTAAAAACTGATTTTTTTTTTCTTTTACTCATTTAGGCTGTACAAAATTTTACAAGAAAGTAAAGGACACATAATTGCACAGACATTTGGCTCAGTTGATAAGTAAAATATGACTTCCTAATCTAATAAATAGTAAAAATATATACAATATTAAGAAGGAGAAACAGGAGAAAGCTATAGCCCACTATGTACATTTTTTTTTTTTTAACCAAGGGAACAAAAAAAAATCTTTATCAATTCAGTTCTATGGAGGGGTCCAGGTAATTTGCAAATTCACTCATGAAGTTACTTTCATGCGTTTATTGTATTTCTGTGAAAACTCACAGGACACTTTCTACAAACGTCACATGAGACCAGGTGGTCAAGGCACAAAACCTGCATTAAGTTTCCAACAAGGGACCGAATTATTTTTGCTTTCTACAAAAAGTCAAAGGAAGGAAAAGAAAGACATCAAAGGTACACCTAACCATGGGCATACCTTCTGCAGGGAGAGGCTTCGTGATCAACAGATACATACAGTACAGGGATGTCTAGTCACCTCTCAAGTCCCGGGGGCAACATCCTCATTTTAAATACTTCTACAATTCATAGAATCTCTGATTTCCTCACCAGCTGCTTCCACGGCCAGCCCAGGGGGCCTGCAGGCCCCCAAGCCCAAGGTAAACTTGCAAGTGGGTGAGCAAGCGCTCAGCCCCCCGGGGCACTGGTGCTGAAGGAATAAAGTGCTCCAGTCCAAGAGACTGGCCCATGAATATGGAGATCCTGGGGGGGAGTGTCCCAGAACCAAATACGTCTTTGGTGTGTGTGTGTCCAGCAGGCCCACGGCTGCAATTCCATGGACCGCCTTAACCACTTGCATGGACTTGAGGATCCAGCGGAGGGGTTCAAGACAAAGGGTCAAAGGACTCAGGCTGAGACTCAACACAGCTTTTAAAACAATTCAAGACCCCAAGAAGCTACTTGGGGAAAAGAAAATGTTTGGAAGGAAAAATATTTGGAGTCAAATCTCTACCTAAGGAAAAAGTATATATGTAACATATATATATATATATATAAAACTATAAAGATACAAAAAAGAATCAATTTTTCCAACCGATAAGGTAAAAACACTGGTCCTCGAAGGGCCAAAAGCAAGCATGACAGTTGTTGTTGGCACTGTTGACTTGTTTGAAAAATCATGTATGTCTTTTAAAAAAGCTGTTTAATCAGTTGAGGTTTCAAAAACTGTAAGAGCGATGGGGTTCACAGAATGACCCCCACCTCCCTGCTTGCAATGCTCCCTCAGTTGTCTGTCTTGGTTCTCCCCAGTAGTTTAACTGCCTTTGAAAAGACCAACCAGCTCGTGAGCTTCCATTCTCTGCCATCCTCCTGGCAGGTGTGAAGGAAGAGCACCCCCAACCGAAGTGGCTGCAGGAAGGGGGGCCTGACAAAATCCAGCGGTCCCAGGAGGTGGACAACTGACAGACATCCCTGTGTCTGATGGCATTCTTTTTTTTTTTTTTTTTGATGATGGCATTCTTTATGAGAACTGCTGAGAGCAGAAGGAAGCCTTTACTTCAAAGAGCGGTTAGCCAAGTGTGAGCCATTGAAGGCCAGATGAGCTCTGAGTTGGATGAAAAGCCAGGATGCCCAGGAAACAGCTGCTTAAAGCCCTGCCACAGCCGCTGCCAATTCTCACGAGGGCTTGAGCGTGGCCCCCTGCAGCTGAACCTGGCCACAGGCGGGCAGATCAGTCCCCTGGAGCCTTAGGCCGAGAGCCCACCCTGTGTGGCGGGAAAGCCGACAGCAAACCTGGTATCATGACTGCCCTGAACCTCTGCAGAGCACTTCTGAACAAGTCCATCAGAGCAGGCGAAAACCGACAGCGAGCACTTCCCAGTGGGTAAGCTACCAAGAGACAGGCTGACCTATGTCTGATACAGGCTCGGACCATGGAAACAGTCACTGGACCAAATGTATTCATCAGTGCCCTGACAGGCTGGAAGAGCATCACCAAAGGATGTAAGCAAAACACACACACACAAGAGTAAAATTTTGCCACAGATGCAACTGAATTTTAAGGAGGTAAGTAGGTATTTACACAATGGGAGTGGCATGTCAATACAGGCTGACAAAGGACCTCTCTCTGCCCCTTTTACCAGTTCCATTTCATAAAAACTTTTTTGGTATTAATAATGATTAAAGAAAAAAAAAAAGGGTCCAAGAGGCAATGACTGGGAAGGGAGGAGCCATGTCATACCTCTCCTGTTTAAAAATGCTGTATGGTGACCTCTAAAAATAAACTAAGGCAGCTTTATAAATGAGCTGGCTCAGTTTCCACTGCAGAGTTTATATAATCCTCTGAGAGTAGGCAAAAGGTTCTTAAAATTTTAGTACAAAAATCACTCATGAGTTGGTTAAAAAGTTTCCATTTCCTTTTTGAAAAACCTGCTCTTATCAAAGGTGGGAAAAAAAAACACACACCCTGCATGTAAACACCATTCTTGCATAAAATCTTGCTCCAGAGAACCATGATTTGTACGTCGTTTTTAAAAAAAGAGAATCCCTCCCTCATTTACATTCACAACAAGCTTCCGTTGGAAAGTCGGCCGCATGGTGATGAACAGACAAAGGTCAGGTCCAGATGCAGCGTGGTGTCCTCCGGGGACGTGCCGGCTGGCTCTCCGCCCGCCCTTCCAGCGAAGGCCCGCAGGCTGCACGCCAAGGGCGCCGGAGCACCCGAGAGCCCGCATGCAGGGCTGGCCGGCCGAGACGAGCTCAGCGCTGCGAGCCGTCACTGCATTCTCCAAACCAGGCGCACGATGTAGCGCAGCACGCGGAAGAGAACCATCTGCGGGCGGCCCTCGACAGCCTGCGGACGCACGAGGACCTGCAACGAGAAGACAGAAGCCGCTCACTGCCCAGCCCTGTCCTGTCTCAGGCGGGGCTGGGGGCGGGCGAGGAGGGCACCGGACTTCCGGGAGCCACCAGCCCCGCGGGGACCACTGAGAAGGGCACGGCTCACCCCGGTGCCAGCTCTTCCCAGAGCTGTCACCCCTCAGGAGCAGGGGCGCTGAGCGATGCTCTTCACAAAGTGACCGAAAGGCTGCTTGGGAGACTCAAAGAGGGTCCCTGAATCCGCTTCTCCCTCTAAAAACCACATAAATCTGGGGGACTTCCCTGGTGGTCCAGTGGCTAAGGCTCTGCTTCGAAGGCAAAGAGCAGAGGTTTGATCCCCTGTCGGAGAACTGAGATCCCGCCTGCCGCGGTCAAAAACAAAACAGCAACAACAAACGAAGACTGCACATTCTTTCCACGGGTGACGTCACAGCTGACCAGAGCTGCCTGGGCCAGGGAACCCAGCAACCACTGGAAAAGGAACAACCCAACGCAGGCCGAGAGCAAAGCCGCCAAGATGGCGTGGTCAGGCTCTGTCGCCCCACGCTTTGTAAACAGTGACTGTGTGACAGCTGAGGCCATTTACGGCACTCTGCACGTGCATCATGAGGCACTCGCGTGGTCACGGGCTACTGCGCCCTGCACGCCTGTGTGAGCTTCACTATGAAAGCCCTGCTGCATCAGGGCGACCTGGAGCGGCATCGTGATTGTATGAAGGGACACTTTGGCTATGCTATGATTGCGCTGTGGCTATGCTGCGCCAGCCAGGACAGAAGAAATGTGTCTGCGGTTCCCGAGGCTCCTCGCGTCTCCTTCCAGCCTCTGAGCTCACGCCTTGCCTGCCCCAGGCTCTGCAAACAGTGCAGTGTGGACACCAGACAACTGGCGTCAGGAGCAGGATGAAAGGCGGTACGCCCACCACCTCCGCCCAGGTGCTGAGAAACGTCACCCTGAGCTGGGGTCCCGTGAAGACAGGCATGGGGAAAGCAGACGGGAACTCAGTGGATGCAAGCAGCTAAGTTACTGACACTCACATCTGTTTCAGGCTCCCTTAAGGGTGCGTTTCGGGCAGCTGTGACTTACTTGAGAAGTCACTGATTCGGGGTGATTTGCCCCAAGAAGCTAAACAAAGTGAGGTGCTGACGTGCCCCCCTGCCTCTGGCGCGAGGCAGCTCTTCTGGGTGCACGCTGTCAGCCCAGCACAGCAGCCAGGGTCAGCAAACAGGCGGAGCCAACCCCTGCCCCTCCAGCCCTCACCCCAGAGCGGCAGGCAGAGAGCGGCGAAAAACAGAACATGTCTATTTGCTGGTGACCCCCACAGGTTTAGGACAAGCTGAGTACTGCTCAGAAGGAAACTGCCAGGCTATTGAAAGTCTCAAGGTCCCCCGTCTTCCAGAGCACGCCCACCTTCGGATCTAATCCATCTTGCGGGTGAGTGCAGGGTGTAAAGGCTTCCCCGATCGGTGGTTCATCGGTAAATAATCTACCTGCCAACGCAGGAGATGCAGGTTCGATCCCTGGGTCGTGAAAATCCCCTGGAGGAGGGACTGGCAACCCACTCCAGTATCCTGGCCTGGAAAATCCCACAGACAGAGACGCCTGGAGGGCTACAGTCCCTGGGGTCGCAAAGAGTCGGACACGACTTTGCAACTAAAAGACAACAGCAGCAAGCAGACTCAGAGCAGCCGAGGCTGGTGACAGAGACCACCTGCTTCCCCGGCAGGAGCTGCGTCTCTGCTCAGGTCTGACTCAACACCCCAGGCCAGCTCTCTGCTCTGTCTAAAGCTCTCCATCAACCCCTTTCCTCACTCTGGGGGGCTGGTCTTTTCCGATGCAGAAACGTGGGACCACTGGCCACGGGGCAGGCTGAGGACGGGCGTCCCCTCCCAGACCTAACTGCCGCCTGCAGATGCCAGCTGCAAGCAGGGTTCCCTCCTGGCCGCTGTTTACACAGCCCTCTGGGGCGTGCTGGACGGGATGGAATTGTGATAAGGCCTGAGCACTTCCCTTGCTCCTTCCAGAACCAGACTGGAGGAAATCGGCTTTATGTAAGCGATTCCTGTAGAGGCGTTCCGTAACCACAGTCTGCGATTTTTATCTGCTCGACACACAAGATTGCTTTGTTTTGATTTAACTTTCTAAATTACTTTGCTTCTTCGGGGTGAGAATAATTTAGGGGAAGGTTAATTTTAGTTGAGACTAATATTAACAGGTTGAAAGAGGCTTATTCAAAATAAAACCACGATTTACTAAAATGAAGAAAGTGTACATGGGGCTGGGCTAAGCCATTGCTTCACGATGGGGAAAGACATCTTAAAGCCGTCTGGCTGGCCCTGGTGGCCTTCAGGCGGGCCAGAGAATGGAGTCAAGATGACCCCACGAGGGGACCGGGTCACACGCAGGGATGGACCCTGACTGCTGACCCTTGGCCAATTTTATATTCCAGAAATGGAATTATCTAAGAGGAGAAAACCTTCCACGCACACCATGAGGACAACAGGTGCAAAAGAATTTTTTATTAAGAGTTTTGCTTTCGTCTCACATGAAAAGAATATGCGGTGGAGATGCAAAGACATGCCAGGGTGGCAGGAGAATGCAGGAAAAATTTGGCGAAAGGGACAGCCAGCCCCTGACCAACGAGGAGATGCTGCCAGGTCGGGGTGAGTGAAGACCGGGGACGCCTGGCCCGCAGACGGCACGCGGGACAGCCCAGCACACGCCATCACTCCAGCGGACAACCGATTCTGGACGACGTTCAATGGAGGAAGCCATTACCGCTGATTCCGAGAGCGGTGCCAGCCCAGAGAGCCCTTGACAGCTGGCCCAGCCAACCAAAGCTGCTGCTGGCTCACACCTCACAGACAGCTGGAGGATGGGCAACTCCCGTCAGGGTGGACATGCTGCCCTCCGACACCTGCAGAGGGCACAGAGATCGTCCCGCCAGTGGGAGTCACCAGCACACACGAGCGAGAGGGCCTGGACTTCTGGCCTCCAGGACTAGGAAAGAAAGCCGTTTCTGCTGTTTAAGGCCCCCGGCCTGTGCTCCAGCCACCCTAGCAAACTAACATAGCCGTGCATGCTCAACCATCGCGCCTACGCCTTTCCCTGTAAGTGAAAAACAGCGCTTCCCAGCTTAAGAATTGCATAATGCTGCTTTAGTCTAAACCATAAAAACACTTTATAAAACTGAACACGCTCCTAGGTTCAACTCCTTTCTGTCTCACAGTTTCCTCTTCTGCTCATCCACACATGCACACAAAGTACAGTATCCCATCCCACTGGGACTTCTGTCTCTGTGGTCTAGATCCGGGTCCCCCTGACGGGCCTTGCCCCTCTCTGGCCGAGGGGCTCTGGCAGCCCTCACACGGGCCCGCATGACAGGGAACACCTGACTTCGAAGCCTGTCTGCACGCAGTAGGTCTTGGGGGCATTCCTGAGTCACAGCCCACCGCATGGGATGCCTGTGGTGCTGCCATCAATGGGAACAGCTGCAGAGAAAGCCTGGGCCCCAGCCCAGAGGCCAGGCAGAGGCCAAGTGCAAGCGCCCGCCTTGCAGACTGAAAAGCACCCACGCGTGCCAGTGAGACAGAGGCCTTGCACCAAAACAGTCAAGACGCGGATGGTCCTTCCCGTCCAAAGAGCAGATGTGACAATGCGCTCTGCCGCGCTGCTTTGCTGTCATAGAACGCGGCACCGGCCACCACCACGGTTTCAGCTCTGGGACCACCCATCACACATCGGGGGATTTTAATTCCATCTGCAGGCCCAAATAATCATGGCCAAACACGCTCTCTTGCCTGGGAAGCAGGCGTGCAGGATGCAACAGAGATCTGGAGAGACTTCCCTGGTGGTCCAGGGGCTAAGACTCTGTGCTCCCAAGGCAGGGATCCCACATGCCATGGAGCCCTGATCCCGTGGGCCACAACCACGAAGCTGGCGCTCTAGAGCCTGCGAGCTGCAACTACTGTGCTCGCATGCTGCAAATACTGAAGCCTGTGCATCCAGAGTCTGTCCCAACAAGAGAAGCCACTACAGTGAGAAGCCCATGGAGAAGAGCCCCCACTCACCACAACTAGAGAAGGTCTGCTCAGCAACAAAACACAGCACAGATAAAAATAAACACTTTTTTAAAAAAAGTATTTTAAAAAATGTATTTTAAAATACTCTCCCAGACTGCCCTGGAGAACTGGTCAGGCGGACCACGGCACACCCGCGGAGGGCAGCTCTGATTCCTCTTTCCTATCCCGCAGGCGGAGATGAGGCCGGGCTCTGCAAAGTCCACAGGACACACCAGGCCTTCTGACTTCATGCGCCCGAGCCTGGGGACTCAAACAATCGCCCACTGTCACCGCTAAACAGAACCACCTAGCACAAGCCTTTTCTCTTCACGATCTCTGAGCCAGCGTGGCTCTCTTGCGTCTCACAGACCGAGCCTGAAGATCAGGAAACACCAGGGGACCTGACTGCTTGCCTTGAGTTCCAGCACAGAGCAAGACACACTCAACAATCGCGGCTCCACAGGCCTCACTGGGCCCGATGACTCGGTAAGTACCACCCTCAGGTTCACTCGGCATCATCACTCAAGGGGGCTTACCATCAAAACCAGAGAAATGCACAAAGCGCAACAAAAATAAAGGTTGAGTAAGGCCATAAACATGATTAAGAGAGACTGAAAAAAAAAAAGGAAAAGGAAAAGAAGACTTACCCAGGGAACTGGGACGGAGATTTGGTGCCACAGAACCACAGTTTAGTTAAGAGTTTTCTGGCAGTCAAGGTAACAGTGGCAACACGACACTATTTTCTCCATCTTATCAAAAAAAAGCACAATACCAAACTCTTGGAGACAAACCAAATAGCAAGGTATACCAGAACTCTGAGACTCTGAGTGATTTAACTTGTTCAAAAGCTTGCTTCTTAAGAGAATTTCAACATGAATGCCTAAGATGTCCCAAACTTTTTTTTTAAAAAAATACAGATTTATCTCTCAGTGGGAACATGTTACAGGAGACTGAGTTCTAGACTCTGAGACCAGGAAGGACTCTTACAAAGAGAGAACCTCTGCTCCCGTTTGGGCAAATGAGGACACAGTGTCTGCCCGGACGTGGGGTGTTTGCTCTTCCAGGTGCATCTTCCGGAACAACGCTGAACGCTGTCACGATCTCAGGGCACAGGGTGAGGCGAGCAGCAGAGCGGCCCCACTGCTGGGTGGAAGGCCGCCACCGCCCACTCACAACGCATCAGTCTAAACGGTCTTTTAAACGACCAGCCAGTGAGACTACAGGTCAGAGAGGCACAGGGCCCGCATATGACGACTCGACGTGGAGCTTGCTAAGACCACTTGGTCTCTCTCTCTCCACTTTCAGACCAAGAACCAGAGTCAAGGGGCAACTCAGCTGGGATTCCAGCCTGAGCCCCACATCCACTGCTGTTCTCAGGTGTCAGACTGATGCTGCCCGAAGACCAAAGTCACTTTCTATTTGTCACCAAGGCAACAGGAGTATTTGCATAGCTGGTGCCTAACAAGCTTTGTTTTCAACACAGCTGTGGAAAGAGCGCCAGGGGATCCCCTTGGCCGGATGTGGTGCCCCCAACCTCCCAGCACCAGGAGTGAGATTTCCCACAGCACTGCACCCAACTCCCACCAGGGGGGCAAGCGATGCCCAAATGTCACAGAAAGACCGTATGGTCATGAATCCCACCTTCTGACTGTCAATACATCACTTCAAAGCATCTATTAAAGGTGATGCTTTTGGTAGGGCAAATAGCCACTTCCCTCACTAACCTGGCATGCACCAGATTTTCTTAGCCCAGTATCACCCCTAGAAATAGAAAACTTGTTGGTTTCCAGGCCCCATGCTGGCTGAAATGAAGAACCCTGGCCCATGACCTTCGAGGGATATTGCTGTGCCAACCACAGAGCAGCCAGAGATGGCAGTGACCACTCTAGCACCAAGACACCACTTGAGGAAATATTCGATTCAGAGCAAGCACACGTGGTTGTCAAAGACCCAGGCTCCAGAAAACGCTAATGAGACATAAACACTTTAACCACAGCCCAAACCCCTCTGCTTTGGCTCAGCCGGGAGAAGTCGAGCGGAGGATGACGTGATAGGCTGATTATTTCTGTACGTCTGCAGGAGGACTGAGCCTCCAGTGCATCACCATTTCCTCCTCAAGAGATAAAAAATACCCAGTTAGACCTCTCTGAAGTCCCCCTCCAGGCACCTGCATCTCCAAATGGTTACGTGTTGATGGCCTGCGGTCCCCCAAGGGCCAGGCAACCGTGCAGGTGTGCCCACCTGCCACAGCACGACGGTGCCCTCACGGGTGATGTGAGCAGGCCCGTACCCAGCTTGGTGCCCACCCAGGCATTCACCCACACACCAGCGCCTCAACCCAGGCTCACAGCTGTGTGACCCAGATAGACACAGCATGTCCGGGGTCCCCCCACCCGACATTTCCTTTAACAAGCTGGGTACTTATCAGGTGAACAAAGTTACCAGCATCTCTCCTTCTATAAAGATCAATGGAGAAAAGTCAATTACTTTTCAGAGTGAGAGAAAACAGCCCTGGTGGATGACAGCATTTTCTAGTTCCACCTCTCAATACTTTAGATTTAACTGTCACTACACATCCCGAAGACAATGACTGAATATGGGGCTCCTGAAGGTGAAGGGATGGAGTCAGGGATCACGGACCCTGCACTTGTCCAAGAGCTGTTTCTTCTTACAAGATTACACTTCACCCTCCACAAGAAAGGCTTTGTCCAGAAAACCTGCGATCCACAGCTGCCGTTATTGATGGAGATAATCTGAACCCCATGCTCTCAGAGAAGGCGTGTGTGCAAGGCTCTAAAATCCACAACTGCTTCATTCAACTCCAAGGAAGACACTCACCAGGCCTGAAGACTGTATCGCACATATATGGTAGACATCAATTAAAGTATCCTAATCATAGCTGTTTTTGCTACAAAAACTGTCACTCTATCAACCTGTGTGAGCGAAGTGAGAAGCACCATCTCGTGAGATACCACGGGTCTAGTTTCAATGCTTAAGATGCAGATTTTTCATTATTCTTTTTTTCAGACAATAATATAGAGCATTTTATTTTGTTTGACTCCAACATTCAATTAACGAAGCCTTCAAAAGAGGACCGTCTGAGAACATGCATCTCTGAGTCTATGTGTGGTTTATGCTATTACCAAACAAGTTGCAATTTTGACCTCTCCCTGTCCACTATCTATAGAAGATAGATATCTTCTTCAAAAATAAGGATCGAACATCAGGTTCATGTATCTTACAGATGACCCTTGAACAAGATGGCTTTGAACTGTGCAGGTCCACTCATACATGGATTTTTTTCAATATGGTACCTATTTTTCATTTTGTTAAATGAAAAATTAAATTAGCTAAGTGCAGGGAAAAGTTTGTGTTCAATTAGAGATTATGCTATGTGGAATCAGTTGAGTCCTGATGCCATCCAAACTGCTTCAGCTTCCTGCCCTTGGGTGAGTCATTTACCAACTCCTCTGTCTTGAGGCAGAGATGGTAGTGATGGATTTCTGTTTGTGTGGAGGGTCGTGCCCCAAGCCCCTCCGATGTTCAAGGTCAACTAACATGAAAATGCTAATGTGTTGACACCAGTTTTCCTGTTGCTCCCCTCAAAACCAGCCTGTAAGCCTCGTTTTCTTCCCCACTTCATCTAGATCAGGGATACACTTTCCTCTATATAGTTCAGTCAATTCATGCCTGCACATGCCCAGGACCAAAAGTAGGAGGCAGACAGGGGAACAAAAGATACACTGTTTCTTGAGATCAAACAATGGAAAGGTTTTCATCCGCTTCTGGCCCATCTAGAGAGCCTGTCCGATGGGCATCAAGCGTAGTGTCCACTGCAGGCCCCTACCAGGACATCCCCAGGTCACAGCAAACCAAGCGCAGCCTATGTGAGTGCAGAGTGACGGGCTGGGCAACCTGATGGCCAGGAAAGGTGAACATCCCAGTCTGGGTACTGGGAAGGGCAGGCACGCAGGTTAGAGAATGGGGGGGCGGGGGGGCTAATCACCCCATCACAGCCCTGGACTACAACCCCAGCCAAGCCTGAGAATCCCACCCAAGTGGACACCATCCTTGAGAACCGGCCGTGAGCACAAAGCATCCCATGCCTGCAAGGGACCAGAGTCCATGCTTGCTGACACTTCCTCCAGCAAAGGATCTAGGACTTGCACTCACGCAATTTCTGAATTGTGGACGAAGCCAGAGGCAATCAAGAACAAGAAAGCTGGCAGCCTGGGTGGAGGCCCCCACCCATGGGGCAGAGGCAGCCTCGAGCAGGGCTACTGAAACACAAAGAGATGCTGCTGCCCCCAGGCTTCCTGCCAGCTCCTCGCCCTCTTTAGAAAGCCCCAGAGAGAGATGTGGCTTCCTGCAGGTCCGCTGACAGCCCTGGCTGCCCAGTGTTCCAAAAGAGCCCTCTCCCCCACTCCCAGGGGTCCCAGAGAGGACGACACGGGGAGCCGTGGGGCCAGGACACTGTGTGGCTGCAGGTCATCCACCAGCAAATCCCAAAGGAATCCCAGAGCTCGATCACCTCTTCAGCCCCTTAGGTTCTGTCCCACTACAAGCGTGCAAGTGACCGGGGTGCCAAGGCACTGTAGTGCCTGATTATGGCAGGGAGACACGCCGGAGGCTGCCACTAGCCAATATGAGCCTCAAATTAAAGTGAGCATGCTCAGCCACTTTAGCCATGTCCAACTCTTTGCGACCCCATGGACTGTAGCCCACCAGGCTCCTCTATGAGAATTCTCCAGGCAAGGATACTGGAGCGGGTTGCCTTGCGCTTCTCCAGGGGATCTTCCACCCAGGGGTGGAACCCGAGTCTCCTGCATCTCCTGCACTGGCAGGCAGATTCTTTACCCACTTAGCCACCTGGGAAGCCTGAGAGAGATGTGTAATAACCTGTTGAACTGATCAGGGACCCATGAACTTATTTTGATAAATGAAGTAAACACAGGGGAAATACACCCATGAAATACCCACACTTTCCTTCCATCATGAATGGGAAGTACTGATTTGCAGTGGAGGGTACCACCTCTGACCAGGGGCTCTGGAATGAGACGGATGGACACCCGTACCTCCTGATACAACGCATGCAGGAGGACACAACGCCACACTGCTGGGACCACTGGCAAGGCCTGCACGCAGCCCACAGGTGACAGCTCTGTCATGCTGCTCATTTCCCAACCATGCCCGCTACACTGTGGTTACTGGTTACGTAAGAGAATACGCTTATTCATGGGAAGGACACGCTGATGAATTTAAGAATAAAGGAGTATCGTGCCTGCAACTTCTCCAATAGTTCAGAAAATAGTCTGCACACAGGTAGGTGTGAGCAAAGTGAAACTGAAAGCCGCTCAGTGGTGTCCGACTCTGTGTGATCCCTCGGACTGCAGCCCGCCAGGCTCCTCTGTCCATGGGATTCTTCGGGCAAGAATACTGGAGTGGGTTGCCATGCCCTCCTCCAGGGGATCTTCCCCACCCAGAGACTGAACCTGCGTCTCCTGCATTGCAGGCAGATTCTTTACCATCTGAGCCACCAGGGAAGCCCCAGGTATAAGGGAGGAGGACGTTAAAACACATGTGGCAGAGTTAACAGCAGGGACTTGGGTGGCAGATACAAGAGGGGTCTCTGTACCATTTCGCAACTTTGTTGTAAAACGCTGCAATTATTTCAAAACCAAAAATTACAAAAACACAGCATGCATGGAGCAATAAAACTCCCCTCAGGTAGGCAGGCCCTGGCAGGGTGGTTTGGGGAGATGACGCTGAGCCCCAGAGAGAAGGGGACGTGCACCTGGGCTCTGAGCTCACCTGGGCCTCTCTTACCTCCCGAGTCAAGGATTCAGATACCACAGCTTCGAGCACAGGCCTCCCCACCGCCCTCAAGGGCACTGACCACGTGACAACTACATGATAGTTTCCGCTATCGCTCTAACTGCAAAATCGGGAGAACAGCCCGTCAGGCTTTGCAGGGCTCGTGGCAACAAAAGACCAACACCTCACAAAAGGTACTGGAGCCATATTAAGTAGCCAAGGACACCAAATATTTAAAAGGCCATGACCCACCATAAAGCAGGGAAGCAGCAACAGACTCTGCCCGCCAAGAAGTGACACCTCCCAGGGACAGACAGCGCCCAACTTGAAAGCAAAACGCCTCCCATTTCCCGCTCAGATGTCCACCCCCCAGCCGCCCCTCACCCCCACCGTGTTCAACAATGGCCCATCAGTGTGACTGCAGACCACGGACCGCTCGGAATCTGACAAGTTTCAAGACAGGCGTCCGAAGCCCTGGGGTCACTGGGTCACCACTCCGAGTTTCAGTCTGAACAGGCTATTTATAAGATCTGGAGAATATGTTTCATTTTAGAAAAATCACGTTTTAAGTTACAGTCTGTCCCCTTCTCTTACCCCAATATTCTAGCCTTTACAGAAATCTAGAGTCTTTTGAAGGATTAGCGACTCTGTATTTTTGCATTGGTTCTTTTTTTTAAAAAGAGATGCCAAGGTTTACAATTACAAAATACTGCAGCATATCACAATGAAACTAACTTCTTATTTTACCCAAAACACTGAGAATAAATAGGTTACATCTCATTTGGAAAAAAAACAAAACATGAACATCTTCTACATTAAACCATGCAGTAACACTGGGTGGGGGAGATGGAGCGGGAAGGCATGAAGTGTTTGAGGCTGTTTTCCCTTCTTCAGTGGAGAGGCAGGTAATGACACAAGCAGACAGCCTGCGTCTCCTCTGCATAGGATCAGGACTGGCCACCACCTCGACCGCCTACATATGGGGATGGCTGTGCGCCAACCCCTCCAACCCCACCACGTTAGCCCTTCTCACCACTGGCCACTCAGGGCCACCACGGAGATGCACCAACCAGGCCCATTAGGGAAACCTTTGTAGAGTCACTGATATTTCCTAAGGGCTTCCCTGGTGGCTCAGACGGTAAAGAATCCACCTGCAGCGCAGGAGACCTGGTTCAATCCCTGGGTTGGGAAGATCCCCTGGAGAAGGGAACGGCAACCGACTCCATATACGTTTAAAGAGAAACTTCGGCAAAATCTCCTTAAACCCATCTGGCTCTCTGGTCAAAGGCTCTCAGTCAGCTCCCAAGAGGATGGAGCTGACGACTGCTCTCTGTGTCCTGAGCGTCCCGGACTCTGAAGGCACCAGGGCCCAACAGCCTCAACTCTCCCGGGGAGCCCCACCCAAGCTAGACCTGGAGCCCCAGGGCTTCCACTGCCCCTGGAAGATGGGGGAGGCAGGGCCAGCGTGCCGCCCAGTTACGGCCTTGCTCGCCCTGCTCGGCTGCCACGGCCACGTGAAGGCACCTCCTCCTGCTGATCTGTGACACGCACCCGAATCATGGTGGATGCATTCGCCTACCCCCTGGGAGGACACATGTCCTTCCCCCCTCAGCACAAGGACCAACATCCCAGATATCCCGGGGCCCTGCTTCTGATCACTCTCCAAGTCCAGCGGGAAAGCCAAGTCCACACACACACATACAGTAACCCCAAAATCCCACCAGAGAAACCAGGGCAGAGGACTTGCGAACACTAACTTCTGTGGCCAATTACACAACAGCCCACCTTGCAAAGAGGTGTGCCACTGCAGATCGAGGCTGAGAGGGGCTTTATGCTCTGTGAACAGGTTCCCATCAGGTTGCGGCACATTCTGCCAGCTAGACACAGCATCATAAGGAATTCTGAAGCCCGTTCATCAACGTGACATGTTCCATCTAATGACAGGCTCATACGTTTCCCATCAAACACACACATACACACCCAACAGAAGGTGTGAGGAGGAGCCAGTAAGAGTATTCTGAAAGTCCTGAACTCCTTAGATTCTATACCGGAGAAATAAAAGACCTGTAATTGGAAAACATCTCCATGTATGTTTACAAAAGCTTAGAAAGCATTACATATAACAGGAAAATAAGAAAGATTGAAAGCAATTTTACAGGGATCATCAATTTATTTAGCAACAGCTAGCTACAAAAAAAGACTAACATTTAAAAAAGGACAAAACATTGGGGTGTCCAAAGCATAAATTCCCTCCAGGAGAAACAAAAAAAGAATCTTTAAAAGGCGTTTATATGAAAGCATAACGTCTGGGAAAAAAGGAGTCAGATGAGAAGTAACACAGAAAGAATGATATTAAATCTTATTTTGTAGAAAATAATTACGTGCTTCCTTTTGGATAAATCAACACAAATATCTTCATACACGGGAGACAGAAAAAAGGCGTGCTGTCACTGTTTAGTCACTAAATCGTGTCCTACTCTCTGTGACCCCATGAACTGTAGCCCACCAGGCTACTCTGTCCGTTGGAATTTTCAGGCAAGAATACCAGAGTGGGTTGCCACTTCCTACTCCAGGGGATCTTTTGGAACCAGGGATCAAACCCAGGTCTCCTGCATGGGCAGGTGGGTTCCTTACCACTGAGCCGCCAGAAGCCCAGAAAAAGGTAAGCAGGCCGAAATTACACCCTCTCATGTGTGTGCTGGTGTACCCCTGCAAGAAGCAGTCACACACGCTCCTAGGAGCCTACCTCCCTGAGTTAAAGCCTACACAGTTTAACCCCTCTTCCATGGGAATAAGGTGTCCAAAATGCTAACATACATTGCCACTGAGCAAAACAAATAAAATACACAGTGTCTGCAGCCCAAGATCTAAGGCTGATTTTTTTTTTCTTTTAAACCAATAGCACACCTCAAAAAATTCCAGTGCTATCAATTTGAGGTATAAAAAATTTTATACCCCGAATTATAGGCTAACGTATTGGCCTCTTAACACATTTCAGTAAACCGACACTGAGAAGAGTGGCGGGGACTGGAAGGACAGAAAGGCGCTCCTGCCTGACTCACTGCCTGGCAAATCGCAGGGGAGACTTTTCCCTTGACATTTTTTCCCCCCCAATCTTCTTGACTGCACCCCACAGCATGTGGGATCTCAGTTCCCCGACCAGAGATCGACCCCACACCCCATGCACTGCAAGCACAGAGCCTCAACCTCGGAACCATCAGGAAGGTCCAAGACTCTTACTTCAGAGCTTGGCATCACTCCCGTTGGCTGCATAAAGATGGAAATTTAAAAATTTCTTTACCTCTGACCCAAACTGCTTCAAGGGAGGAAAGATAACACCCCCTCTGGCTTGAAGACTACGTTAATAATTTTGTGGAAGTATTTCAAATATATAAATATTCCCTTTTCTTCAAGCACAGAGAATTTAAGGTCTGTGCTCCTACAACCCCCCTTGGCTCACACTGTATTTTGTCTAGCTGCTACCACTTAAGTTCAGCCATAAAAGAAACGGAAAATGGGAAAGGAGAAAGAAAAGTAGGTCACACCTAGGTAATACTGCTCATTTCCAGAATAAGCACAGAATCAAAAAAGGAGGTAAAGAAAACATCATTTACCCTTCTTGGGTAATATGCATTAAACTCGTCTCCGATACGCCGTAGTTCTTGGGCAATCCATATCTCTGGGCGTGTATCTGCAGGTACAGCCTGAGACTGCCTCATGGAAGCTGCATGAAAACAGAGAGAACAAAAATCACATTGTTTTCCATGGATCATTCAGTAAGTCCCGAAGGTCAGTTTCCAGAAGTCAGCCCATCTTACACATGGGATGTTCCCAGACGTCAAGAGCTACAATCACCCATTCAAGATTACAGCGGCAGGCAGGCTCTGCTATGTAAACTCTGGTTTATGAATAAGGGATACCGGAGATTCAGAAGTGCCACATTTAAATATACCGCAGCTGATGAATTACACACCTCTATTTCGTGAAGGCAAAGACAGGCAGAAACGGTACAAGCAACACACGCTGCAGCTGCTGTTTAGTCACTAAGCCGTGTCTGACTCTTTGGGACCCCGTGGACTGTAGCCCACCAGGCTCCTCTGTCTATGGGATTTCTCAGGCAAGAACACTGGAGTGGGCTGCCATGTGCTTCCCCAGGGGAATCTTCCTGACCCAGAGACTGGACCTGTGTCTCTGCACTGGCAGATGGATTCTTTACCACCTAAGACGCCACTTACCCTTGAAACATACAAGAATGTAAGTTAGGCTGTCCAGACAATAACTATATTTTGATCATAAGGTAAGGTGAAATTCCTAGGAAGATGTCAAAACGACACAGAGGAATATAAGATGAAATGGCTGTCCTACTCAAAGTGAAGTCAGAAAAAACCTGAGAAATGAATGAGTTGGTTTCCATGAAAGGAGGCGAAACACAGCCAGTCCACACCAGCACCACTGCGGGGCCAAATGAAAGCGTAATTGCATGTTTTGTCTTGATATTAATGCAGTTAACAAAAATGGCCTCAAGTGTGCAAACACCACACGGAGAGAGGAAATGCTCTGGGGGTAAGAGCAGAAGCCCGTCTGAAAGGAGAAAGAGGAGGGAGGTCCGCCCTTTCATTAAGCTGTCATTCCCGAACACACCCAGTACATTCAGGGCTGGCTAATGAGCCCACTGCAAAGCCAAAATATGGAGTACAAAAAAATGTGATTTGTTCAGAGATCCCACGAGCATCAGGGAGATGATATCCTCCAAGGATCGCGAGGAAAAGCACTCGCCACACTCAGAGGAGTACATCCGGGTGACGCAGGTAACAGGGAGAGAGGAGATTCTTGGATTTCAACTGCTCTTCGCGTGCGGCTTATGCTAACTTCCTGTTAAAAAGAGCATGCTGCACTGGCAATTAAAACACACATGCTCCACTTTAACCACAGGGAAATATTTAAACACCTATGATAATCAGATTCTGCCATAACATGAACACAGCTTCCTGTTTTGTGTTTTCGTTAAAAAATTTTTTTTTCTTGTATGCCATATCTGGAGTTCTATTTATCGTTACAAATAAAAGTGGTGTGGGTTCTTGGCTCTGTAAGATCACTTACAAGTAAACTTTTTTGAGTTTTTACCATGTCTCCTTAATCTCTTGCCCCAACTTCTGTCCCCCAGCCCTCACCTGAGGGAAATCGATGACCCCAGAAAAGGCTGAAGGCAGCAGGGCGCCCTGTGTACACATGCGCAGGTGCACACACGTGAGGGCACTGAGAAAGAACACTTGTGGATCCTCTCCAGAATCATCCACGCTGCGAAGGAGCCAGAGCAGAGACTCCCCGAGGACCCCTCATGAAGAATGCAAACACTGATGTCAGGGAAGCTTTTGGGATGAGCCAGGCACGTCCCCTGAATGCCTCTCCCGCCGCACAGAAGACTGCCTTGGCTATACCTTTATCACACAAACAGTTCTATCGTTACTCTGTATAAGCCTATTAAAATTAAATTTTAAATGGCTAAACTGGCAGAAAACAGTTTCAGTTTAGACGTGATGCCAGATGGCAGGTCATAGTTCGCTCCCATCTCCTGGGTGTGCAGCTCTTTAAGGATTTTGTCTATCAGAGGGACCAAACCATTACTGTCTTTTTATATTATCAGTGATCACGAGCTTTCCCCCTGAACTTTGTTACCAAGTTAACTGACGCTGGAGGGAAAGGAAAGCCTCTTTTCTCTGAATGTCCACTGCGAATCTGTACCTGTGGAATTATCTCAGGGAGGCACCAATATGCCTGAGCGAACCAGCACCCAGGACGCCACGTGGCTGCTCAGAGCCGACCGTCACCCAGCTCTCCCGG
Organism: Cervus canadensis; assembly: GCF_019320065.1. Classification (NCBI taxonomy): domain Eukaryota; kingdom Metazoa; phylum Chordata; class Mammalia; order Artiodactyla; family Cervidae; genus Cervus; species Cervus canadensis. The sequence goes on from NC_057390.1 coordinate 1,162,842, forward strand.
ATTCCGAGCCCCACTCACTTCTTACTGTACTTGGCTCTCTCTGAGACAGTAAATCTGCCTCCAATCCTAGAGTCACAAATGAAGACAGTGCCAACTATCCAGAGAGTCTGTGAAATCTAGACTGCGTGTTTTCCAAAGATGAGAGACTGGTAAAAAAAAAAAAACTGCCGGCAAGTTACCCAAAGTTTAGCAAATTAAGACACTCACTAATTTACCCAACAGATATGAATGCCCATGAGCTAGACACTACTCAGGAGATTGTCTGGGTACAGCAACCAGAGAGGACCCAGCCCTGTTCCCATGAGCTTACATTCCTGTAGATTATAGGCTAAATTTCGACTAAATGCTAAACTTCTTCTGGACAACGATATTCCTACTCTATATTCTTATAACACAAAATAGATGTTTGCTCCTTGGAAAAAAACGCTATGACAAACCTATACAGCATATTAAAAAGCAGAGACATCACTTTGCCAACAAAGGTCTGTATAATCAAAGCTCTGGTTTTTCCAGTAGCTACATATGGATGTAAGAGTTGGACCAGAAAGAAGGCTGAGCGCCGAATAATTGATGCTTTTGAATTATGATGTTGGAGAAGGCTCTTGAGAGTCCCCTGGACAGCAAGGAGATCAAACCAGTCAATACTAAAGGAAATCAACCCTGAATATTCATTGGAAGGACTGTTGCTGAAGCTCCCACACTTTGGCCACCTGATGCGAAGAGCTGACTCATTGGGAAAATCCCTCATGCTGGGGAAGACTGAAGGCAGGAGGAGAAGCGGATGACAGAGGATGAGATGGTTGGATGGCATCACTGACTCAATGGACATGAGTTTGAGCAGACTCCGGAAGATGGTAAAGGACAGAGAAGCCTGGCGTGGGGTCACAAAGTCAGAAATGGCTGAGTGACTGAACGACAACACAAAACAGAGGAAGGTCTCGGTAAATCTCCCCCACGCAGTAGATGAAATCTATTGAATTCTACCAATACTTAAAACCCTCACTGATGTGTGTGGTTAAGAAGGTTCCGTCTGACTCATGTGAGGTCTGGCGGCTGGAAGCACCACAGGAGCCTGTCCAGTATCTCAAAACGAGCACCCAGTGACTGCATCAACCCAGCACCTAGAACTTTGGGGACTAGATGCGACTTACTCATCTTAGAGATAAACGTCTTGGGGTAAGGAGATAAGCAGATGCTGCTTCTACGGAAAGAAGAATTCTGTAATGAACTGTCAGCATCAATAAACACACCGAAACATATCCACCAGGTCTGGCCAGGAGGTTCAGGTGGGTTGTGTCTGTGGGTGGCCCCTGAAGCCACATTCTTACATGAGGTCCTGGAATAGACTGTCCACAGACCAGACCTTGAGAAACACTGAGCAGGAGGGGAGAAGCCAGGGATCAGCCCTGGGGCCCAGGCCTGTGTCTGTGGAGAACACTCGGGAGTTGGAAGTTCTCATTAACCTTAGGTAATGACCAGGTTAGCCCCGGCTCAGTAGATCACCTACTAACTGTAATAACAGATCAGTAAGAGAGCTAGCCACTGTTCTTGTTGTTCTTTAGCTGCTCAGTTATGTCCAACTCTTTGTGACCCCATGGACTGTAGCCCATCGGCTCCTCTTTCCATGGGAGGAGCAAGAATACTGAAGTGGGTTGCCATTTCCTTCTCTTACGGGACCTTCCCAACCCAGAGATCAAACCCAAGTCTCCTGCATTGATGGGCGGATTCTTTACCACTGAGCCGGCAGGGAAGTCCAGCTACTCTTCTTAGGTGTATTTTTTTTTTAAGTTTCTATATTGACAGACAATATAAACTAACTCTTACAAAGGACACTGATTGTCTGGGCTACTCAACCACTATTTGGGGCAGTTTTTTTGAGAAGTAAATACTGTTCTCATTGCTTGAATTTATAAACCTAAAATGTTTAATGACCAACATGCATCCTGCAATAAAGACTAGCCAATGGGTATACACAGAATATTGGTTTTCAAGAGTGTAAGGCAAAAATTCTATTTTAATTATTTTCAGAAGCATCCTATTCCTGTATTTTAAAAAGGTAGTGTTAATCTGTAATACGATGGCCTTTTTCCACCTAAGTTTCAAAGATTATTTCTTAAGTGACAAAACATATCCTTTTTGGGGGACGATGGGGGGAACCTTTCCTTAATTGAGAATTAGCTTATCGGTCCCAGGGCAGCACTGGTTGCAGCCAGAACGAAGGTTTTTTATTTCTTTTATCATCAGTTTGTGAAATTCTTCCCCACAGTGACCAGAGCATTGACCACTGCAATGAGGAAGGGATCCATGACTCCATCTTCTGAAGGGGAACCTGGAGCTGCTGGCATTAAAGGGCAGGGGATACTTAAAAAAAAAAAAAGCAACACCCACCCCCTCACTCCTACAATCCCTTCTAGATACTTCATCTGCCTGCTCCCATCTGCACATACTCCACTTGTCAAAAAGATAACTTACATTAGTATCTCTGTAAGAAAGAGAAACATCATTATGCTGTCTGCAATGTGCTAAATAGCCATAAATGTTACCTGGGCTTCCCTTGTGGCTCAGCTGGTAAAGAATCTGCCTGCAATGCAGGAGACCTGGGTTCTGTCCCTGGGTTGGGAAGATCCCCTGGAGAAGGGAAAGGCTACCCACTCCAGTATTCTGGCCTGGAGAATTCCATAGACTATATAGTCCATGGGGTCGCAAACAGCCGGACAAGACCAAGCGACATTCATTTTCACTAGCAATGAAATGGGTCTCTACTGGAAACAAAAGCTCTTATTACTACATAAAAAGATCACATTTTTAAGTAAGGCAATTTTACATACACGTAAAAATTTCTTCAAACGGGAAATGATAGTGATGAGGTGTATTTTCACCCACAGAAAATGCAGTTTCAGCATTTAAGAAAGCATTTCACACATAAAGGTGGGAAATAGAACAGTAGAGGGGAGGGAAGACAAAAAGGCACAAGGAACTGCTCTTAATGGAAAACTGTTGTTCCGCCGCTCAGCTGTGTCTGACTCTTTGCGACCCCATGGACTGCAGCCCACCAGGCTCCCCCGTCCCTGGGATTCTCCAGGTAAGAACACTGGAGTGGGTTGCCATTTCCTCCTCCAGAGGATCTTCCCGACCCAGGCACAGTACCTTCATTGGCAGGTGGATTATTTACCCACGGAACCACCAGGGAAGCCCAATGTAAAGCTGCTGCTGCTGCTAAGTCGATTCAGTCGTGTCCGACTCTGTGCGACCCCACAGACGGCAGCGCACCAGGCTCCCCGGTCCCTGGGATTCTCCAGGCAAGAACACTGGAGCGGGTTGCCATTTCCTTCTCCAATGCGTGAAAAGTGAAGACGCTCAGTCGTGTCCGACTCCTAGGGACCCCATGGACTGCAGCCCACCAGGCTCCTCCGTCCATGGGACCTTCCAGGCAAGAGCACTGGAGTGGGTGCCACTGGCTTCTCCGAAATGCAAAGCTACTACGGTTCAAAAGCTGTAGCCAGAAGTCCACACAAGGCCAGCTCTGATGCCGCAACATCTTCCTGAGCTTGGGAACTTGCGGGGAGCCCAGATTTCTCCCCAAAGCCACTAACCAAAACTTGGTGAGGCAGGACCTCCCTGGTGGTCCGGTGGTTAAGAATCCGCCGGCCGGTGCAGGGGACATGGATTCAACCCCCGGTCCAGGAACAAGGATTCCACATGCTACAGGGCACCTGCTGATGCCTGTGAGCCACGCTGAGCCTGCACACCCTAGAGCCCACGCTCTACAGAAGAAGCCACTGCAACAAGCCTATGTGCACCACAACCAGAAAAAGCCCTCACACGGCAATGAAGACCCAGTTCGGCACCCCCACCCCCACAAAAGCTTAGAATGCAACTATGTCAGATGCAGGCAATTCCATCAAAAGTGAGACATGCTTATTAAACTCTCATCAAACCTCTTGCAAACAATTTTATGAAATCTAGCACTTACCAGTAACCTGATTTCCTACAGAAAAAGAAAAAAAAAAAAACCCCACAAGGTGTATGATTAATCTATTTTTCTCTACCAGTGCAGAGGTAGGTAGAAAGGAGGGCCTTTTTCAACACCAAAGAACTCTCGAGTCACTGAAAGATGTGCAATGTTTGATTAACAGACTGTTGTGGTTCAGTTACAGAACTAGTTTCCAGCCAAGAGGGTAATTCCAAATCTTAAAAGTTCAGCAATTGAAAAAAAAATTAATATCGTGGTTAAGTGGCTGATAGTGAAATCAGGCTGAGGCTTTCGGAAAGGGCTTTCTGTAGCACTGCCAGCAAGAGTGGGAACATTAAAAAAAAAAGAAAACGAGACTGCCACTGTGTAATGAGCTTGACATCAGTCAAGCCAAACCTGATTTTTCCTGAATGCCCAACCGCTTCTACCCCACTGTTCCGAATGGCAGGTGCGCTGCGGTCCCAGTCTGACGTTCCTTCCTTCCCAACCCTACCGCCATCCTTCCAACCCAACCCCCGGGCTGCGAGCACCCGGGGGCGGGGCCAGGGGACACGGGGTACGCGTGCGCGCACACGGCCTTGGTCATCCTTGGGGACAGGATGCTCTCACACCCCTGGGCCAGTGACTGTTTGAGTTCCCAGCATGTCACTATAGTAGCTGCAAGTGCAGAAGTGGAAACCAAACAATACTGCACAGTTCTCAGATGTTCAGTGAAATATAAGCACTGGGGTAGAATCGAGATCAGATTTTCAACTAATCAACGTGAACTGAGCTCTGAATCAATTTCCAACTCAGAGCTGAGAAAGGATCTCTCTTCCTTGAAGAGATGCTGAATGTATGACTTTGAAGAAATGATTTGTTTTTAAACATACCACAGCATGTACTTAGGCAAATAAGAGCTCATTTTGCCTCCTATTTACGAGGGACTGTGGAGCAGTAAGAAAGAGTGGAAAGAAAGTCCCTCCTCCTAGCATTTAGGGGCTGAACCAAAAGCCATAAAGAACTACTTTGTAAGGCTCTGAAACCAGGGCTAAACCAATTCTAAAACAGATGCTCCAAAAATGCTGAGAGGAAGCACTGATTCTGCATGCCGTCCCTTAAGACTATTCATCTGCAGAAATAAAAATTCTGAGATGTTTATTCAATCCAACAGTCTCCTGACTTAGGGGGCTATCTTCGGAAACACCTTTATTAACGAAGATTTATCCACAGTGGATGAGGAGGATGAGGAAGTCACTGGCCCTCTGGCCACCGTTTCCACTGGAAACCCATCTGAGGGCCTGAGCTGTCTCAGATGCTTCTGAGTCCCCAGCCACAGGGTAGAAGGGTGCTGCCCTGACAGCTCAGCTGCAGGAATGCTGTCAGAAGCCTCCTTCCACTCTGAGGTTCTCACAGAGCAAATGAGCCAGAGCCCAATCATCTACACACCCTCTGGCCTACTACTTCCCAACTGCATCATTTCATTTTTTGATAATCCTCTTATCAATTCCACTGAGCCACCGGATGAAAACGAAAGGGAAGTGAAATAAAGCGATGGTATACAGCATCATTACTCGTGAAGTTTTCACACCTGTTTTTCCCTGGCACACATGTAGGTGAACCTCTAAGCAGCTGCATGAATTCAGGATGGTGCTTTATAAACAGCTGCTGGGACCAAAAAACAAGAAGAAAACTCATGAGCTATAGCCAGCGTTTTCATACTCAGTCCTTCCACACGTGTTTGCCCACTGCTTTTCTGTGACCGTGAGTAAGAAAATCAAAATAAGCTGCTTCGATCAATTTCTAGTCTGACTGCGTAGAAACTGCCAGAAAGCCAAGGCTATGAGGCTGGAAACCAGTGTGTATCTTTTGCCTGCGACAGTCACCTGTTTCTTACAATAAACTATGAATTTAAAAGCATTAGGATGAAAGCTATGCCTTCTTAACTAACTATTCAACCTCTAATGACCTAGCTCCCCATGTCACCCGAGCTGTCCCCCACAATTCACGCTTTTCCAGGAGCAAACCCAGATTTTGAGTTTTTATGCCTACATCCAAGGACACACCCAGCTCACTGGAGTCCCAGGAGAAGCCAGCAGGTGGGGATGTGGCGGAAGCTTCCTGCGCCGCGATGCCCGGTAGCTTGGCCTGGGACAGGTGCAGAGCTTTTCCTGAGGCACTGCAGTCCTGCTGATGGGCACTGCACGCCCCAGTTCTCCCTTCTGGGGACCGCAATGTTCCCTGCTCACCCCAACCCAGATCTAGACTGTGTCCCCCAGGGCTACAAAGATAATCCGTCTCAGTCATCAGCCCTCCGTCTAATCATGAAGCTGCTACCGTGTGGCCCGCGTGCGGTCCTGAGGCAGACCCGCCCCGTACCTTTTGCAGCAAGGTGCTACATAACCACTCCGGTCCTGCCTGATCTGTTCTCCGAAACACGCCGCTCTGCGCAGTGTGTGGCAGCGTCTCACTAGGTCTAGATGGGCGAAGGAAGACACACGACACGACTGTTGCTCGCTTTGTCCCCAGGACAGCTGTGTCTCTTATTTCTACAGTCTTACAATTCTTTCCAATCAGTCCTAAAGGAAATCAACCCTGAATACTCAATGAAAGGACTGATGCTAAAGCTCCAATACTTTGGCCACCTGATGTGGAAAGCTGACTCATTGGAAAAGACCCTGATGCTGGGAAAGATTGAGGGCAGGAGGAGAAGGGGACAACAGAGGATGAGATACTTGGGATGGCATCATCGACTCAATGGACGTGAGTTTGAGCAAACTCCGGGAGACAGTGAAGGACAGGGAAGCCTGGTGTGCTGCAGTCCTTGGGGTCACAGAGTCAGACACTACTTAGCAACTGAACAACAATGAGAAGATTCCTTCCAGAAGATCATGGAGGACTTGACTATGCAGTCTTCTTTTGAAAAACAAAAATAACCCCCAAAATAAATATAGTCCAAGCTACGCTCCTTCCACTAACAGCAGAGACAACTTCCTATCCACACAATTTATTTCACCACTTACTCCAGCAAAACTATGAAAAGAGAAATGCTTTTTGAAGACCCTTGACAAGTAAACATACAACTCTACATGTTAATTCACTTAAGACCGTTCCTTAGAAATAAAGTGTTAAAAATTTTGAGGTTACTAGCTTTCGGTAACCTGGGTTCCTGGCCCATCATCAGATCTGGGGGAGGAAACGAGAATTTACACTACGAATATAAAAAATTTCTGACTAGAGAGTACGTGTGGCTTCCTCTAAGAAATTTAATGCTGGCGGCAGGAAACAGGTGACGAAAATCTCTTCTCCTCAGTTCACTTGAAGGTCTTAAGCATCATGGTGTTTTGTCTTAATAACAGTGGAGACCCAGGCAAAGGGGCCAAAACAGAATCCTGAAAAGCTGCATCCGAAACAGCTTTCCAATTAAGACCTGTAAAACCCTGTAATTTTATTTATGCAGTTAAAGTTTATCAAGGCCATGCGCTAAGTGAAGCGCTTAGCTGTTAATGCAGATATATGGTGACTGATAACACACTCGAAGGATGAGTATAATGAAAGCTTCCCACTTAAAACAAGTTCACAAGAGCCAGCTGCCTCTTCTTATCCCACATCGTATCAAGAGAGAAGACATCACACCTCAATTCCAGACACTGTTTTGCATAATCACAAGGACGGAATCATTGTGTTTGGACATTTGATGGTTTAAGTATTTGGCCTCAAAATACATGTCTGTCTCAGTTGGGCTGTCTGATTCCTCTCCCCTAGAAAATTCACAAAGCTCCTGTGTCTAAAAGGCACACTGGTGCTAAACACAGGGGGTGGGGGCGGGGAGGAATCCCTCCAAGGGACACAGGCGAACACAGCCCCAAAGCCTTTTGTAGAAAAGCATTAGTCACTCAGTCCTGTCCGCCTCTGTGACCCCATGCACTGTAGCCCGCCAGGCTCCTCTGTCCATGGAATTCTCCAGGCCAGAGTACTAGAGTGGGTTGTCATTCCCTTCTCCAGGGGATCTTTCCAACCCAGGGATCAAACCCAGGTCTCCTGCATTGCAGGCAGATTCTTTACCATCTGAGCCACCAGGGAAGCCCTTTTTATAGAAAATCCCATGATAAAAAGAAACACTGTATGAATTGAACCCTGAGTAAAAAATAAGAAAACCAAAAGGCTCAAGTGAGCAGAGAATCTGATTGGTGTGGTGAGGAATCCATCAGAAAGATGGCTGAAGCCCAAGTTTCTTCACCAACTGACCAGCCTGTACCAACCCCACTGAAGGCCCCACCTAACCTCTACATGACAAGGCCATTCCCGAGGCTGAGGTGGTGATCCTAAGGCCTCCTCTGCAAACCACAAAAACGTCTGTCAGTGGCGGTGCCATGTCCCCATGCAGGCCAAGAATGGAAGCTGGTCACTGCCTGGGGCAAAGACGAGTGTGAGAGATACGGGATTCTGGGATAACCGACGTCCCGCCCGGTGCCGTCGAAGGTCTGTATCTGCTCAGGTTCTCATGTCTCTGCTCGTCCTCCTGATGCCCTTCGCCCTCCAGAGACACGGTTGCTGGCCAGGCTCCACCGCTCTGTGGGCTCCAATCCTGGGTGCAGCAGTCGGGCTACCCCTGGGCATCCGAGGTGGTGCTAGTGGTGAGTAACATGCCTTCCAACGCAGGAGACAGAGAGACGCGGGTTTGATCCCTGGGTCAGGAAAACCCCCAGAGGAGGAAACGGCAGCCCACTCCAGTATTCTTGCCTGGGGAACCTGATGGACAGAGGAGCCTGGCGGGCTACAGTCCACGGGGTTACAAAGAGTCAGAGAGGACTGAAGTGACTTAGCACGAGTTTAGAAACCCGACGTGCAACACGGATTAAACAGGGTCACTCCAGTTCAGCGTAGCACGCCTCCACCAACTAACTCCCTACAGGGCTCCTCTGACCCCTGCAGACTGGATGCAACACCCTCCCGTTTCAGGAGGACACTGGTCCCCAGCCAGGGGGGAGACCTGCCCCGGGGACTGCACAACATCAGAGGAAGGATGAAGACTGGCCTGGGTCACCTGCTAAGGGTCCACTCCAGCACTTCCTTCCCACCAACCGTTAGAAACAAGGATCTGAGAGAAAACGAAGCGCAGCTGTCGTGTCCGTCAGGCTTCCTTACAGAGGAGACCCGGTCCTAAGCTTCAAAGGCTTCCAGGGGCAGAATCCACACAACAGAAGAGAGGGGATCCCAGAGACGCATCCACTGCTTGAGGTATCAGCCACTTCTTTTTAAACTGACAACCGTATGTGCTTGTGCGACATACCACCCCATTTCGTTACGCTGGCAAGTTGTTTTGACCAGTTTAGCAAAATTTATACTCACTGTAGGCTTCTCTGGTGGCTCAGCAGTAAAGAATCCGCCTGCAATGCAGAAGCGGCAGGTTCGATTCCTAGATCAGGAAGATCCCCGGAAGGAGGGCATGGCGACCCACTCTAGCATTTTTGCCTGGAGAATCCCATGGACAGAGGAGCTCGGTGGGCTACAGTCCACGGGGTCAACAAGGAGTCAGAAATGAGCGACTACACACGCCTGGAGGTCTAAATTCAAACATTTACTAAGACAGTATAGATCCAGAATTCACTTCCAGACTACCCTGCATTAAGAAATTTCTCAAAGGATGAAAAACCAGACAATAAACAAGAAACCTTCTTTTAGTCTCTCCCCCAGCACTTATTCCACAGAAAACTCTCCTAAACTAAGGTTGTCAAGTGTGGCTCATCTCATACACCGCCCCTGCCCCTGAGACATACATCTGCAAGAGAAAAACAGGTCGCTACCACACAAGAAAGTTGCTGTGAAGTCTCAGGTCATTCACTAAACCGATAAATTGCTCACATCAAAATGTTTTAGGAACTGGAGTGGGATGCATGCTCTGGTCTAGGAACGGGACTTATTTTGGGGGAAAAAAGTCCCCATAGCAACTCAGCTGAGCACCATCGTATCGAACCAGTTTCAGTTTTTACCATACACCCTCTTGGACTGAAATGGTTGATTTTTTTTTTTTTTTTAAGAAATTTTAGCTCCAAAACCATTTTCACGCCTAAGGAAGGGCCGCAAAGCCCAAACTAAAGGAAGCATCGCATCCTATGCAGAGAGCCAGGTTCAAGGCTCTGGCTCCAGGACAAGACAGGGCCACAGGCAGCCCTCCCCTGTCAGCCTGCGGGCACACGTGGCCAGGCAGCGCCTCTCAGGAGCTGGTCGGCTCCACCACTGGTTAAACCCTTGTGAACCACCGGGATCTGATCCAGGGTTGCAAACAGAGGAAATGCAAAGTCCATGTGGATTTACCACCATAGGACGCCAGGAATACCAACTCACTCTAACAAAATACTTAAAACCACGAAAGCCTAGCCTTTTACACACTGGGCTTCAACCTGTCCCCCCAGGAACCGGCCAGCTCACAGAGTGTAAAAAAAAAAATTCTCAAGGGTTCATGATCCATTCACTCAGAAGTAAAAACCAAAATTTAACGATGGCCAAAGAGCAGAATTTGCATAGGGAAAAGGAAAAAAAAAAGCTATTTTAAAATTTTCAATTCTATTCATGTGTGGGCACTAAGTCACTTCAATCATGTCTGACTCTGTGGGATCCAATGGACTGTAACCCAGCAGGCTCCTCTGTCCATGGGGTTCTCTAGGCAAAAACACTACAGTGGGTTGCCATTTCCTACTCCAGGAGGTATTCCTGACCCAGGGATTGAACCCGTGTCTCTTAAGTCTCCTGCATTGGCAGATGCATTCTGTACCACGGGCACCCGCTGGTGAGCCCCAGCCCACATATAGACCAGGGGGCACCTATCGCAGGCTTGTCTCTCCTGAGATGGGAACAGTAGGCCAGCGGCTGGGTTCTCTCTCCAGTGAGCGTATTTCATTTCCTCCAATGCCATGAACTGCCCCCAACACACTGAAGATCATGTGTGTGCATGTGTGTATGTGCCTGGGCACACGGTCTATTAGCCCTGCTGCTCTCTGTCCCTTGGCAAGTAATGACTTTCACAGACGGGCTTCCTGAACCTGGGACGGAACCCAAGTGTCTCCCATCTCCTGCATTGGCAGGCAGGTTCTCTACCAATAGCACAGTTCTATTCAGCCAATGACTACTGCGAACATTAAAACAGTGAGCAAAATACCTCTTGTTTTGAAAAAAGTTGCAATAACTTCTAACTGCAGGAAAGAGCAGTTCAAGCCTGTCTTCAGTGTCCAGATCTTTTCTTTCTCCAAATACACGTCTTGCGCTACAGTCAAGTTTCTGCCTAATCCAATAGGTGTCCCTGACACGGACCTGGTTCCAACAGAGCCAGTGCAGTGGGGGTTTCCAGATGTTTCTCCATGGTCCAAAGATCTGCCAAGGTTCTTCTCAGGGTGATGTGCAGGCTCATGGGCAGGTCAGGGGTGATTTGGACCTCCCCTGCCCTCCCAGGCCACTTCCTAGAAAAGATTTTCTTTCCTTTTTTGCTTGTTTGTTCTGGGGCCTGGCAGGGTTAGAATTACAGCTCATTTCCAGATGAACTGACTTCCCTGTGGGTTTCCTAAACTACTGAAATGACAGCTCCTTTCCACAGAAAGGAGAAAGGAATGTTTCATTATGTCATGCCCAGGGACCTGCCAGAGCCTCGACTGTCACTGAGCAGGGAAAACAGTGACCAAGTCCCTGCCAGCTGCCCTCTGCCCAGGAGCTTGTGCAAAAGCCCTCAACTCTCGGCATGTGAGAACTTCTGTCTCCATCTGATGGATGAGGAAATTGAAGCTCTAAGAGACAAACAGATCTGCCCAGGTTACTCATGGGGCTAGAAACAGCCAGGTAACCACCCAGGCCCCGCTCCGGACCCATGTGCAGCCCTGAGACAGGAAGGCAGTACGACCCACAGGCGCCCAATCAAGCTAACCCTGCCACTTGGAGCTCTTATACAATGACTCAGGTGGCACCAGAGGTAAAGAATCCGCTTGCCAACGCAGGAGACGTAGGTTTGGGTTGGGAAGATCCCCTGGAGGGCATGGCAACCCACTTGAGTATTCTTGCTTGGAGAATCCCATGGACAGGGGAGCCTGGTGGGCTACAGTCCACGGGGTCGCATGGAGTCTGACACGACTGAACCAACTGAGCATGCACACACTCACTCTGCTAAAATCAAAGGGAGACTCCCAAAGAGAACATCAGGAGGCTGATGTTCTGGTGGTGATGGGCCAAAAGCTTCATCTCACCTGGATGAGATCTCTGCCAACAAAAGGGCTGTGACTGTTAATACTAAGTCATACAAAGTTAATGCTGAATTACACATGTCATGGTGACAAGCTGCTGGCCAAAATGCCAAAAATGAAGATTAAAATTTAAAAAAAAGTTTTTAAGATTTTTTTTTTTTTGGTGTGAGCCATTTAAAAAGTCTTTAATGGACCTGTTATAATATTACTTCTGTTTTATGCTGTATTTTTTTCGCCCTGGGGCATGTGGGATCTTATCAAACCCACACCCCACCCTTCCCCCACCCCCACATTGGAAGGCAAAGTCTTAACTACTGGGTTGCCAGGGAAATCCCCCCTCAAATTTTAAATATATACATTACACATTAATTATATTATAAATGCCAGTCATGATGATTTTCCAAATGCAAAAAAAGAAAAAAACAAAAACAGGTAAGAAGGTTAAGACTACCTGTGAGTTGAATACAAAAATTTTCACTATTGACATTTTGATGTATTTTCCTTCTAATCTTTTTGTTATGCTTGTAAATTACTTGAAACACAAAATCACGTGCTATGGGGTACATGTTCATGTCGCCCATAAAATCCATCTCCAGTGTGATGTACGTGGAAGTGGGGCCTTTACAGGGTGATCAGGTCATGAGGGTGGAGTCTTCGTGAGCGGAGTTATTGCCCTTAAAAGAAGGGGTCAAGGAGTGAGCTTACTGTCTTTCCACCTTTGTGACACAGGGGCCACCTACGAGCCTGGAAGAGGGTCCTCACCAGAGCCTGACCATGCCCACACCTGGATCTCAGACTTCCAGCTTCCAGAACTGCGAGACAAATGTTTATTATCAAAGCCACCCAATCTACGGTATTTTTGTTACAGCAGCACAAACTGACTACAACACTAGGCTGTCACCAAGAGCTCCGTAACTTTTTAAAGCTTAACATTTCACCGGGAGCGTTTTCCATGTGATTATTCTTCTTAACATCTTTATGCAGACAGCTTCACAATCACAGCCCAGGGATGTGTAGTAACGTAGAAGTTTTCCTATATCACTGCCAATAGTTTTCCGGCTGGTGTAAAGTATGTCGTGATGAGCCTCTGCATTTCCTGTGAAAGGAAGGGCTGCCGGGCCCTGCCCTGTGCCCACTGAGCAGGGCTCGCAGCCCAGTGCCCGACACAGCGCAGCACGGGTGTCTAAGGACAGACACTTGCTTTGCGTCACAAGAACTCCACAGACCAGGAAAGCAGCCCGAGGCCACGTGCCCTGGCCCAGGTCCTGGCCACGGACCAAGCGGAACGACCTGGAAGCGGCGGGGAGTCTGTCTCGGGAGCAGCGTGTCGAGGCTGAGGCTGACCCAACAAGGGGGAAAGCAAACAGCGCTGGGGAAGCGGCGGGGAGTCTGTCTCGGGAGCAGCGTGTCGAGGCTGAGGCTGACCCAACAAGGGGGAAAGCAAACAGCGCTGGGCTCTGGGATGGGCAGCGGGGGTCCACGGGGCGTCCCGCCCAGAACGGGGGGCGACCACAGACCAGCAGTGTGTGGACACTCGGGCACCGGGCAAGTGCTCTGAATCACTGGTTTTAAGCACTGTGTCAGAGGGTCTAGCATGCAACTGGCAACTGTGTGCATATGTAGATCTAGAAATCTAACACCGCCAAGGTCCTAAATATTAATTAGGACAAATCAATGGATGATTGACCTTCTTCCTGCTTTACAGTAAAGTCTGATAATGCCAAGAATGACAGGACTTATCATTTTCCTTAATGAGAAGTTCCTCTGCAGTATGTGCTGCCAAACTTGAGTTACCCATAAGTTTTCAGGCAGTGCGTATGAGGGGGGCCTGGTGTGTACCTACTGAGGGTACACTACCAGAGGGATTACAAGACTTAACACTGCAGTTAGTATCTGAAAAACGTGTCAAGGATTACTGTTCAATCTCTTCGGACATGAAAAGCCTATTATCCCATAGAGAGTAAAAATAAAGGGTGAAAGACATGACTTCTCAAACGGAGTAGTACTGGATTGGCCAAAAAATCAGCTTGGGTTTTTCCATCAAGATGTTATGGAAAAACCTAAAAAAAAAGATGTTATGGAAAAACCTGAGTGAACTTTTTGGCCAACCCAATACTTTGCAACCAGAGCCGGTCAACATCAATTGTGAGTCCTTGGTGAAAAGATAATAAATATTTCTAGTTCCACAAAGGTGGGGTCGCCCTGTTCTCCGAGGTCTTCCTTTTTCACAACTAAAAACCCTGGATTTTAACAAGCAAGCACAGGGGCTTCCCTGGTGGCTCAGTAGTAAAGAATCCACCTGCCAATGCAGGAGATGTTAGTTCGATCCCTGGTCCGCGAAGAGTCCACACGCTGTGGAGCAACTAAGCCCATGCGCCACAGCCAATGGGCCTGTGCTCCAGAGCCTGGGAATCAATCCCAGCTACTGCAGCCCCCTCACCCCAGAGCCTGTTCTCTGCACGAAGAGAAGCTAAAGCAACAAGAAACCCACACGCTGCGACCAAGAGCAGCCTCCGCTCGCCGCAACTCAAGAAGAGGCCTGTGCAACTGTGAAGACTCATCACAGCCAGAAATACACACAGAAATAAAATTAACAAGATAAATAAAACAAGCACAGAGGACTGAGAGGGAAATGAGAGTGGGCTCCCTGGGGACCATGGGGTTTGAGGAATGACAGGACGGTGACTCTCCTGGGTCCTCCGATCACCCTCCATACCCCCAGCCACAGCACTGCGGACACCTGCAACGCAATCTCCAACAGGGGGAGAGAGAACACAGCAAGGAAAGCTGTCCTCTTTAGCCCAAGGACTGGGGGATGCGGTTCCCCCAGCGGGAAGCCTCTCAGTTATACCCACCCTACTGCCGCTGAGCACTGCACGCCACCCATCCCCTGCCTGGCAGGAGTGTTCTGTGCTCTGAAACCACCCAGGTGCTGCGGCGGGTCATGGGGGAGTGGCCCTTCCAGGTCCTGCCCAGTGGAAACAGAAGATGCTCCGATCCCAGCGGGGACCTCACGGAGAGCTGACCCTGCTGCTGTTCAGTTGCTGAGTCGTGTCCCACCCTTTGTGACCCCGGGGACTGCAGCCCGCCAGGCTACCCTGTCCCCCGCTGTCTCCTGGAGTTCGCTGACCCTCCACCCTGACTAAGCAGCACGGAAGCCATAACAGACTGGGCGAGTCGCCACTACACATGCGCGCGTGCACACAGCCCCACCTCCACCTAACGCTGATGAGCAATGAGACAGAACAAGTCAGGGTGAGTCACCCTTACCTCTGGCGGGGGCGGGGGGGGGCTAGCGGGAAGCTGAACCTGCCCAGCCCCCGGCAGCAGGAAGACTGAAGGAGGTGGCAGCAAACAGGAATGGTAACCCACTGGCCCCCCCCATCCCAGGCTTAAGAGTCAGCAAGACCCGGTGGGTCACCAGGTCTCCACACCTACCCAGCATGAAGGGGAGTCTACACCTGGCATCAATGAGGGGGAACCAGGCGTGGGAGGCAGGGCTGGGCTCGCCCTCCTTCAGCCCCACACTGGGGCACACGGGGAACAGAGAGGAGCTGAGCCCCGGCCCCCCTCCTGCGGAAACAAGGCCTGCAAGCCAGCCCTCCACCCTCCCCTTCCATGTGTCAGCAGGGCTGGGGAAGCAGAGCATCTGCCCCCGGGGGCTCCGTGCAGCCCCCTAGTCAGTGCAAGCCCAAGGAGGGGTCTGGACGTCCACTCCCCCACCCCCGGCAGGAGCAGGCGAAAGTTTAGAACTGAAAAATACATTTAGAGTGAAAAAGCACTGTACAGAACCAACAATAAGAGTGGAAGTGACAGATGAGAGAATTGGCTGACACGAGGCTGATCAACAGAATTTCATCAGAAGAGAGGGTACATGATGAAAGATGAACAGCATCTCAGGGACCTGTGAGACCCCAACAAAACACTAATATTCTCCTACAGGAGTCCCAAAAGAGGCAGGAATGGACTGGGAAAGTATCCAAAAACGTAACAGCTAAAAACTTCCCAAACTTGGCACAAAACATCAAATCACAGATTTAAGCAGCTGAGTGAATCTCAAAAGAGATAAACCTAAAAAATCCAAGCCACATTAAATTTCTAGAAGCTAAACACAAGGAAAACCCCCAGAAGTAGCCAGACAGAAATGACGCATTACTTATAGGAAAACAACTCAAATGACAAAGGATTTCTCACCCACAACCATGAAGGTCAGGAGGAAGTGACATGTTTTTCAAGCACTAAAAAAAAAAAAAAAACAAAAAACCAACCACCATCAACCACAAATTCTATATCCAGTGAAGATATCCTCTGGGGTGGAGGGGAAATAGATTCTCAGACGAAAGAGAACTAACGATTGTTGCTAGCAGGCCTGTCATTGAAGAATGATAAAAGAAGCCCTCTAAATAGGAAGGAAACGATAACAGTCTTGGGACTTCAGAAAGAACATTAGGAAGGGGTAAAAATGGAGGTACATATAATAAACTAGCCAACTTTTCAGGAGTTTTTTAAGTTATATTTGATGGTCAAAGCAAAAACAATAATAATAGTGTCATCTGACATAGTACTCAGCATATATGGAAGAAATATTTTAAAACATTTAAAAACCAGGGCAGAGACTTCCCTGGTGGTCCAGTGGTTATCAATCTGCTTTCCAATGCAGGGACATGGATTCAATCCCTAGTCAGGGAACTAAGATCTCACATGCTGTGGGGCAATTCAGCCCTCATACCACAACTATGGACCCCACGAGATCTGGAGCTTGCGTATCACAACTAGAGAAGCCTGTGCACCTCAACAAAAAGTCCCACATGCTGCAACAAAAACCCAACACAACCTCAGAATAAAATTGAAAAAAATTTAAAGAAATAATAAAATAAAATAAAAAACAGGGCAGGATACAGGGACCTAAAAGGAAGAAGGAAGGTGCCTATGCTGAGCTGAAGTCATAAAACAGTGTTGTCACTGAGAGTGGCAGACCAGAGTAAGTTACAAGTTACACATGTACAGTGTAACACCAGAGCAAATATAACAGCTTCCCCAACGGCTCAGCGGCAAAGAATCACCTGCAATGCAGGAGACTGGGGTTCCATTTCTGGGTCAGGAAGATCCCCTGGAGGAGGCAACAGCAACTGACTCCAGGATTCCTGCCTTAAGAATCCCACAGACAGAGGAGCCCGGTGGGCTGCAGTCCATGGGGTCGCAGAGTCAGACACGACTCAAGTGGGCACACAACTGAGCACTCAGAGCAATATACATAAGACGACCACCAAAAACACCAAAACGAAACAAGGCGGAATCGTAGAGAGTGCTCAGTCCTCAGTAAGACCGAAAAAAAGAACCACCAAGCACAGAGCAAACAGGAGACAGCCAACCGGCAGACTCAGGCTCTGACAGCTCAGCAATCGCCTTAAACGCAAATGGTCTTAACACACAGCTGCGAAGACAGCAGAAAACACAGTATCATCTAAAGATACGCTGCATTCAAAAAACCTTACTGCAGATACAAACACTGCTAATATTTTTTACAAAAAGCAGGGGTGGCTATACTAATA
Organism: Cervus canadensis; assembly: GCF_019320065.1. NCBI lineage: Eukaryota > Metazoa > Chordata > Mammalia > Artiodactyla > Cervidae > Cervus > Cervus canadensis. The sequence goes on from NC_057390.1 coordinate 1,180,574, forward strand.
AAGTAGACTTCACAGCCATGATAAAAGGATCCATCTAACAGGAAGACATAATTCAAAATGTGCACACACCTAACAGTGCCTTGCAGTATATGGAAGAAACTCTGACAGATACGAAAGGAGAAGTAGACAAATCCGCAAATCCACTATTATAGTCGGGGACTTCAACACTGCACTCTGAGCAACTGACAGAACAACTAGAGAGAAAATCAGAAAAGATACAGAAGAACCAACACCACCACCGACTGCTAAGAGCGAATGCACAAACATGTAACGACACACCATTTTCAACAGCAGAAGACACATGCCCCAGCCCACAAGCACTCATGGTCATTCCCCAAAACAGACCGTATCTTGACCCATAAAACAAACCCCAACAAATTTAAAAGAACTGAACTCATTCAGAGTATGTTCTCTGACCATACTGGAATCATACAAGAAAACAACAGAAAGACAAGACAATCTTTAAGCACTTGGAAATGAAACAACACATGTCTAAATAGTCTAGGATCAGAGGGTCAAAAGAAATAACACAGAAGTCAATGAAAATGAAAACAGAATATATCAAAACCTGTGGGAAGCAAGGAAGAAGAGAAATTTATGACACTAAATGCCCGCAGTAGGAAAGAGGAAAGGGACGCTGCTCTAAGTTCCTACCCTCAAGAAGTTAGCAAAAACAAAAACAGCAGAATGATAAAGCAACACAATCGAAGACAGGAAAATAATAGAGAAAAGTAAATGAGACAAAAGGCTGGTTTAAAAAAAACAAAACTGACAAACTCTAGAAAGACTGATAAAGATTAAAAATAAAGAAAATACAAGTGGGTGCACGATCTGTTGTGATAGCCCATTTCATTCCTGACATTGGTAACTTACAGTTTTTTAGACCAGGACTGAGACTAAAACAATTTTGGAAAATTGCACACTCTGGCAAACTGTCTGGCAGTTTCTTAAAAAAAACTAAACTACCATCTGACCCAGCGATTGCACTTCTGGACATTAACCCCAGAGAAATGATGAAGACTCACGTTCTCACAAAAACATGTACAGGAGCAGTTCTGCTGCCTTGGTGAACGACCATCTCACAGGAGGGTAGACAGAGACAAATAAATGCGAAATACTCAATATCATTAACACTACAGTGAGCTATCACTATGCACATGTCAGGTAGTGGCCAGTCTGACAGCAAGGCAGTAACTTAAAAATGAAGGCCTGTGCCCATGGCCTTCAACTGAAAGCTGCCCAAAGATGTACCAGGGGGCAAAGTGCAATGTCCAGTGTGAACTGGCAAATGCCCCCCAAGTTCCAGCTATGCCAGGTCCCTGCCAGAACCTGCCAACAACCCAAATGTCCTTCAGCAGGTCAATAGGGAAACTGAGGTACATGCAATACACACAGCATCCTGGGTGGATCTTAATGGTTTTATGCTGAGTGAAAAGAGCCAAGTTCAAAAAGTCACTTACGGTATGACTCTATTTTGACAGCATACTTGAAAGGACAGAAGTATAGACATGCCACACAGATTGATGGCTGTTAGGGCTTAGGGAGCAGGAGGAAGGTGGCTGTGATTATGAAAATGTGCAAGAGAAGCCAAGGGATGGAATTCTTCTGGATCCCGCCCGTCCTGGTGCTCACACACACCTACACATCTGATCAAACAGCACAGAGCATACTCGCACGCACACAAACGGAGTCCACATGAAACTGCGGAAATTTCAATAAGGCAGTGGGATTCTAAAATGTCATGTGCTGGCTATGATGCTGTGGTTGTGTTAGTTCCTCAGCCATATCCGACTCTTTGCAACCCCATGGACTGTGGCCTGCCAGACTCCTCTGTCCATGGGATTCTCCAAGCAAGAATACTTAAGTGGGTTGCCATTTCCTTCTCCAGGGGATCTTCCCGACCAAAGGATCGAACGCACGTCTCCTGCATTGCAGGCAGATTCCTTACCGTCTGAGCCACCAGGGAAGTCACTGTGCTATTTTAACGAGATGCTGCCACTGCGGTAAATTGGGTAAAGGACACCTAGGACCTCTGTTATTTCCTTTTTTTTTTTTTTCTGTTATTTCTTACATCGTACAACTGCATGTCAATCTATTTTTATCTCAAAATAAAGATTTTGTCTTTTTTATAGATGTAACTTAAAAGTGTCTAGAAGGCTGTAACTTTCTAAATTGTTAGGAACCAGTGAAGAAGATAGTCCCTCTCTTTCATCACTTTCTGCCCCCACACAGGACATATTAACACAAACTACTTGTTTCTCTTGGGGTCCAAGAGTGACCCTGGGGTTTGAAGGCCAGAACGAAGTCTTCAGCAAAGAAGACTATCATTCAGAGTTTGTGGGCAGACTTATGGTGCCCAATGAACCAAATCAGTCCACTTTCCACCTTCTCAAAACCTTCATGTACCACAGAGTTTAAAGAGGTGAAACAAAACCGATATTTACATTTGCCTAGAGAGTAGATCTTACAAAGCTCATTTGATGTTTAAGATGCTTACAAGATTAGAGTAATTACTTTCACTCATCTAAGTCAACAAAAGTAACCAAAGGAATAAGTTCCATGGAAATGAGGTGCTTTGAAAGGAAGAATCAGGTCTGGTTGCCAACACACCAAGCTGGGTCCAGCTCCCTCATCTGTAAGGCCAACCCATCCCAACCCATTCTGTTAGAGCAGAATGCTAGCCACAGACCCAATCTGACTTTTTTCTAGTAGTCCCACTTAAAGAAGTAAAAAGAAACTGGTAAGATTAATATAAAAAGATACTTAATTTAATGCCCAACAAATAAATGAAAGGATGTTCAACGTGAATAACCATTAGGGAGCTGCGAATCTAAACCACAAGGAGTTATCACCTGACTCCTGTTAAAATGGCTGTTATCAAAAAAAGGTAAGAAATGCTGGTTGAAGATGTAGAGAAAAAGAATACTGATGGTGGGAATGTAAATCAGCGCAGTCACTGTGGAAACCAGCACGGAGGTTCCTTAAAAAACTACAAGTAGATCTACTGTAGGACCCAGCCATCCCACTTTTGGGTATGTATCTGAAAGAATGGAAAGTAAGGTCTCAGACAGACATATGCACATCCACCTTCACAGCAGTATTATTCACAACAGCCAAGAGATGAAAGCAACCCAATGTTCACCAACAGATGAATGGACAAAGAAAACGTGGTTCATACATGCAATGGAATCTGATTCAGCCTTAAAAAGGAAGGAAATCTGGTTCACGGATTACAGTGTGGATGACCCCTCAAGGACATCATGCTAACTGAGATAAGCCAGTCAGAAAAAGTCAAATACTGAGTAACTCCACTCACACGAGGCACCTAATCAGAGTCACCAAAGATCACAAAGAAGGTAGAATGGTGGCTGCCAAGAGCTGGGTGGGAGAGAAACGGGGAGGCAGCTTTAACGGCTACCAAATTTCAGTTGTGCATGACGAGAAAGCTCTAAGAACTGTCTACACAGCAATGTGAAGATACTCAACATGACTAAAAGTATTCTCAGAAATAGTTAAGATGGTATGCTTTGTGTTTATTACGATAAAAATATATATAATTTAACCCAATATATTCAAAACATCTCAGCATACAATTCACGTGAAAAAGACTGAGGCATTTTACTTTCTTTTTTAGATGCTGAACCTACAGACCCCAGGCAGCGCGGACACTGAGCGCATCTCTCGGTCTGCACCAGGCCCACTGCAGCTGCTCTCCTCCTGCCGTTTCCCCGCTGGGCCTGCTGGGCTCCACCACACCTATCACTCCCACAGACACTCGGGACAGCTGGATCTACATAACAAAACCTCTTTCTAACAGGCATGGGCAGGATCATCTTCCTGCAAAGGCTTTTTGGGAAATCTTATTTGTCCCTGGTCAGCTCTATGGAAAGGCCAAGCTTGAATGACTCTGAACATCCTCTAAGCACCTCCTCCTCCTCTCCAGGCTGCATCAGGGCCTTCAGGATGTCACGTCCCTGCTCAGAGCTCACAGTTTAAAAGAGGGGCCAGTTCCCAGCTATAAGCATCGCAGGCACAAGATGCTAAGGGATGGACTTGAAGAACAACTCAATTGACTCCCACCAGTGGATTCTAATGCACCAGAAACAAGTAAAACATATAAGTCATTTACCAAAAAAAGTACGGGAGCTGTTGACAACTAGCATTCACCTACACTCAACCTTTCCAAGCGCTGATTCGCAACTGCTTCGACTTGTCTTCAAAGCACGAACCTGTACAGAATTTAGTGCACATCTGAATTAAACACATCCATGGCAAAAGCACACTCTCCAGAAAAGGCACTCTGCAAATCAACACCTCTGTTGGTGATTCTGATGAGAATACACAGCTCACTAATTTAAGATAGCATTAGCCAAGTCAATCCTCCCAGGGGGTAAAGAGAATAAAATTTGGTAAAAGTGAAAAAACTGTCTCTCTTACAAATATTTTTTGAACATATCTTCAGAAAAATTAAGGACCAGGAGGACAACAGAAAGACATTTCTAGCTCAAACATCTGTTGTATATCCTAGACAAAACCTGACTTTCTCAGGACAAAACCGCAACATACAGGCTCTCCTTCCCGAGTCACTCAGCAGAAAGCTGTTCATCCGCCAGAGGAAGCCCTAAGGAAGGACCTCTTTCTAACCTCCCATTTGTGCTGTGCTGGTTGAAACCAGTCATAATGACCTCTTTGTGAAAAATGTACTTTGCAACAAGTTATCAAAAGCTTCATTGAACATCTTAATGGGTATGGCTGAGCAAGGAATACTACTCATGGCCATGCTGAAAGAACACAAGTTGATCAACTCATGGTATTGAAGTGGTCCCCAGGCACTGAAGTATTTTAAGAATAGCCAGGAAAAAAAATTTACAGACTATGCAAGATGCAATCTTTATTCTTTAACACACTCACATCTTAACCCTCTCCCCCCATCAGTAATTCACTCCCATCCCAATAAATCTCCCAAGAACTTAATACTGAAAACTTAACTTGGTGCATTAACTTCAGACAAACTCCTCCAAACTTATCATTTAATCCTATGCATTAACCTCTAAGTTATCACACCAATCTATGGGAATGCAGTTAATACTATAAAATTACACCTCAGGATCCATTACTTTATACTTCACAGGTAAAACCATAACTTCGCTTAATAATTTAGATTGTGATCTCGCTAAAGCTCTACATCTGTCATCTCAAGTAACGGTGCTTACCTTATAATTAGCTTGCTAAACATCACCAGAAAAAGCACTCATGCCCATCCCTACTTAAACAAAAACACAAAACTACCGCACCCACTATTCCTGGTTGAAGGAGGAATATTCCAGGCAATGAGAAGCTATTTCCATGCATTAAGTTACCTGCAGAAACTGATACAAAGGTCTGCAGGGGGAAACTATAATAGCTTCTGAAGGATCCTTCAAAAAAAAAAAAAACATGGGGTTTTTAAACACCCACAAGCTTCCCTGGTGGCCCAGATGGTAAAGGATCTGTCTACAATGCAGGAAACCCGGGTTCCATCCCTGGGTCAGGAAGATCCCCTAGAGAAGGGAATGCCTCTCACTCCAGTATTCTTGCCTGGAGAACTCCATGGACAGAGAAGCCTGGCAGGGCTACAGTCCATTTACCTATAGATGCTCCTATAATCAAGAGCATTTTCAAGGGCAGAAAAACATATGCAAACACCAAGACCTTCTAAGGTCGAAATGAACTCGGGAATAGCACTATCTACAATAGTAAAACTTGCAGCCCCTTCCCCTAAGGAAGGGGTCCTAATAAAGCACTCTCAGCTTTCAGCAGGACATGAGCAGCCAACATGAACAGCTGCTGGCGCTTCCGTCACGTGTCTGTCACTTCCCAGGTGTGCCCGACTTCTGAGGTTCTTTCTAATTTTGCAACACGAGGACAGACCAGTACGGCTTATCCCACTGAAGGTTATAAAGACAGAGCTCTACGGTATTTGCAAAACTAAGACTTGTCATTGTGGTCCAGCAGTCTCATGTCTACTACCCTGATGATTTCATTTTAATTAGCTTTTGACATGGTGTCACCTATGTTTTAAACAGAACCTATGCTGGATTTCTTAATCCTTAATGCTGCCAACTTACTTGTATCTCAACACAGAAGAGCTAATCTGGATAAATGATAAGTGAGATTCTGGTGAATCCTAATCAAGATAAGAACCTTTTCCACTACTGAAGAACAGCGATTTAAACCAACCCATGTACCCGCTGATTAGGGTGGCTAGAACTGCATATACTCAAAGTCACATGCTGGAAGCTCAACTGGTCAACTCAAGCCCACAGATGTTTTTATGTGGCTTGTACAGTGCTTTCAAAGTTCTAAATGAGTTGCACTGTTTAATAATCAGATTTCAGACATCAAGCTCTGCATTCTCAGACTATCTGGCCCTACAGGAAAACCTCCAAGGGATCTTCCTCACCCAGTTATCAAACCTGGGTCTCCTGCATTGCAGGCAGATTCTTAATCATCTTGAGCCACCAGGGAAGCCCCTTCACATAGGAAAACCTACCAGAGAGAGAGTACACAGCCTCACAGCTACACCTGGGGGCGCCCCAACGGACAAGGGCAAATGCTCTTCAAGCTGTCACGCACTCCTTCCCTCTGTCAGGGCCCTCACCAAAGGGGCTGCCAGATTTTTCTGGGCGTTGTGCTTGCCACTCCCTTCAGACTCTAAAACTGCCTTTAACCCCTGAAATAAAATCCCACAGTCAATCCTGTTAGTACTATGTCCAAACCCCTAACCCCTAGCAAACAAAAGAAGTCTAAAGAGGAATCTAAGTAGAAAACAATTTTCATGGTTCTATGGTGGGAAGGCAGATATGAACTAGTTCATCTTTATAAAAATGTCATTTTCTAAAATACTCAACTTCTCTCCTTTCTTTCTCCACAGTTTTGGTTAGGTTATTACGCTATCTGCTGTAACTGACTGCAGAGTCCCTTTCAAATAGAATGTCATTAATGAGTACATCTTACAGGCAAGGACAACATGCCACAGTTAAGACGCTTTACGAGAGCACCATGGGGTATGATACATACTCCCCAACGGGCTGATACATGGACATCAACCCACCACTGCCACGAAACTTAGCAACATGCTTTTTAAAATGTTGGTTGGATGTTTTATTTGACATGTGCTCCATTCCCAACAGAACATGAAACAAATCAGTAAAAGGAGTCTAAACAGGGGCTGCTCTACATGCTCCACACTCCCGGGGACTGATACTCAAGCACCCACACATGCACAGTCGCCTCCCCGGTATCGCTTACCCATTGCACTGAGATAATGGTTGAAGGCCTGGCAAGGAGGGCTTGGGGTCTGTGTGGATTTGTCACAACTCATGGGTGCCGGGCTCCTGTCTGTGTCAAAAGAGAAATACCCACTGGAGGATCGAGACAGCAAGGAGGATCTTCTCACGAAGATGAAGAGCGGGGATCTGGTAGCGAAAGGGCCGGGGCTGGCCGGTGGGGCCAGCGGGCCCTGCGGGCTGCCTTGGGGGCAGCGGTCCCCTTCTCCTTCAGGATTACCTTGCCGCTCTGTCTGTAAAGAGGTGGGGGCCCCCGGTCTGAGCTGAGGAGGCCTCTCGGCAGGCTGCAATTGTCCACCTTCTCTGTCACACTCAGAACTTACATCGGAAGGTTGCTTTGCCATTTGGTCTTTTTTTCTGCAAGGAAAATTAAAACTAGGGTTATCTTAAGCAAACTAACAATTACAACGAATACCTAAATGGGGAAACTTTCACCTCTTCATGACAAATTCTTAGAATTAACACCCAATACTTTAACATTGTTAAAGTTATCACTAATAGAGTAGTTCTCCATAGGATCTTCCAAAATAACAGAAGTAACCTTAAAAATAAAGGTATCATTATTTGGGGGGGGGGGTAAGGTGGGGAGAGGGACTAAACTTCCTGCCACCAAACAAAACAGCACCAATGTCAATTACTCCTGGAACTGGTGCTGTAAGACACACACACGTTTTAGAAGAGGCAGCTTGTCTGAGGTCTATTGACAAGTGTTCTTTGCCCAGGGCCCACTAGAATAAGTCAGAAACTCCCCGCGGGCTCTGATTTCCCCGGATCAGATACAACACTGGAGCCCAGGAGCGGGCGCAGATGCAGCGATTGCAGGCGGCTGGCCGCGTTCCCCGCTCCGGCCCCATTGTTCTGCCGAAAGTGCTGAGGACAGCAAGTCTGGGGAAGGTTTGGCAAGGGCCGTCAGTCGTAGTAAGTGCGTCACAATAGAGTTTGTAACTCAGCGCTGCTCGGCTCGGCTCCGGCTCTCCACCCGCCCGCAGTCCCTCCCGTTCCTGGCCCGCGCGCCCCTCCTCCCGCGGTGAGGGGCGGGCGGGGGCGCGGGCAGCGCGCCACACCGCACCCGACAGAACTTCTCCGAGGTACACCCGCGCTGTTGGGTGCACACCACCGAATGGGAGGGAGGTCCCCCGAGCCGGCTCCTGGAGACCCCAGCCAAATCCACAAGTAACTCCTCACGCTGAGCGGCATCGGGGCGCGCGGCTCCCGCACCCCCAAAGCCCTCCCTTCCTAAGGCAATTAGGCCGAAACTCACGTCCGCCCCTTCCCTTCCGAGTCGCGTCCGAGCCCGGGCCCCGCGGCGCCCAGCCCGCGCCCTTCGCCGACCTGGAACCCCCCGACAGTCCACACGAAGGCTGCGCGGGAAACAAAGCCCGAGACTCGCGCTCTGAGCTCCGCCGGCAGCGCAGAGCTTGCAAATCGCCGTCCGCCGGCCGCCGCCGCGCTCCGCCGGGCAGCCGAGGGCTCCGCGCGCCTCGCCTGTGGCCCGCGCTGCCCCGGCCGCAGCAGCCGGGAACATCCTCCGCCTCCTCCCGCTCCTCCCCTCGCGCACTGCGCCCGCCGCCGCCGGCACCGCCGACCTCCCCGCGCCGCCGGCGCCGGGTGCCCGCGCTCCCAATTGGCCCTCGCGCGGTCGCTCGGATCCGCAGCCAATCGGTGGCGGCGGTGGGGGCGGCGCCTGCCCAACAGGCCGCCGAAGGCGAGGCGATTGTTGACAAACTCGCCTCCGAACGCGGCTCGGGCCCTGACTGCGGCGGGAGCGGCGGCGGAGGTTTCCCGGGCCTGTGGGCCCGGGGCTGTCCAGCCAACCCTGCCCCGCCCCTCCGTCAGTCCTGGCGCCGCGCCCGCCTCTGCAGCTCCCGCCGCCCCCAAGAGCCGGTCACCTGGAGACAAAACAGGACCCGCAGGGCCGGCCCCCGACTCCAGCCTCGGCCGCCGACCCCAGTCCAGGCCCGCTAGGGCGGGCAACCTAAAGGCCACCCCCTCCCCAGCCGCAGCCCCCATTCTCATCCCACTTCCTCCCTCTTTCTCCCCACGCGCCACGGGACACGCACCAAATGGCCACCGACGCGCACATCCGCAACCACCGCCAAGAAATACATCCACACCCCCATCGCCGGGGTCCAGCGGGCATTCCACTACCTGCGCCAACCCCGAGTAACAGGCCCCCGAGGGCATGGTACAGCCAGCCAGCCAGCCAGCCAGCCAGCACTGCGAGTGGATCGAGCGGCGCTTGGGCACACCCGAATCGCTAAGAGGGTCGGGCCCCACGGACCGGGCCGGTTCTACAGCCAGCGGCTCGTCCACCGCGTGCCCCCGGCGGTCGGAGGAGGCCCTCTTGTCTCTCGCTGTTTGTGGATCTTGCGTCTGGCATCGTCCGCAGAGCGCCCGCAGACGGGGCAGGGCCCCCAGACACGTCCCAGAGAGAGGACGAAGGCAGCAGCAGCCCAGAACTTCGGCCTGAATGAGTAAAAAGAAAAGCCGAGTCCCGTCAGTTTAATCACCGTCGCTGTTCGTAAATCCTTCACAACGGGCCCGCGGCCCCCCCCCCCCAAAAAAAAAGCCGAGACGCGCGACCGGCTGGTATCTCGCGGCCGCTACTTCGGGCCGGTCGGAGCTGACCGGCGGGCGAGACTTTACGGCCGGGCTCTCAGCCTGGCCCGGCGCGGCTGCCCCCAGCTCCCCAGCCAGTGCGGGGCGCACGCGCCGCCTCCCCCAGTCGGCACGGAGAGGTTTCACCATCCCGGGGCGCCGCATCCCCGCCCGAGCCGTTAAGTGCTCGCAGCCGCGGTGCAGACAACCCTCCCCTGCCTGCGGCGCGAACTCGACCCGCACCAGTGACCGACTCCCACCGGACAACACGCGGGACGAAGACGCGCGCCTCTAACCGCACGTGCGCGGGAAGCGGGCTGGAGGTGGCGCCGTGCTGGCTCCAACGCCAATCTTCCATCCGTACCCGGCCTGCTCCCCGGGACTCGAAAGTATTTACCTTGCGTTTCTCAGTTCGTGAATTAGGGTCAGACATTGGGGGGACGAGGGCCAGGGGAACGGCACCGAGGCGGTGGCACCGGCGGCGGCGGCGGCGAGAGCGAGGCGAACCCAAGCAGCCTGAAACAGTGCTGGCCACAGAGGGCAGGGCGCGCAGGGCGGCTGCGAGAATCCGGGGACCGCGGCGGCGAGGGCGGCGAAGTGGGACCGAGCGCTCCTGCAAGATCGAGACCTGGCGGCTGCGCGGAGCGAAGTGAAACCTGCGCGGCTCTACTGCCCAGCTCAGGCTGGCGGCCCCAGGTCCGGGCCCAATCACCGTGGGCTCCGCCCCCGCTAAGTCCCGCCCGGCGCGCGGGCTGGAAAGCCCCGCCCCCGCGGCGCCGCGGCCGCCCGCGCGTGCAGGCTCGGACAGGTAAAGGAGGGGGCGTCCCCGCCGACTTCCCAGCTGCGCGCGCCGCCGGCCCTGCCCCTGCCGGGCGTGTTTACCGGAGAGACTTGGGCTAAGGACTGCTCTGCGTGCCCCCATCCCCCATCCCAAAGTGCACTCTTTCCTCCCCACAGCCCCCGCAATTCACTGGTGGCCGAGGCGTGCGAGTGGAACAGAGGGGGCGCTCCGGGCACACTCTGAGCCAGGCCGGGCCTCTGCCGCCCGCGGAGAGCCTCAAGAGGCGCGCCTGAGCCTTGGCTCTGCCTCGGGAGTTTCCCTTCTGACCCGTCCTGGGGCAGGCGCCGAGACTGGGTGGGTCCTCGGGAACGCGCAGGTCCAAGGGTGAAAGGGGTGTCTCTTAGTTCTCCTCCCTTCCAGACGAGGGGGCTCCGCGTTGGACCCCCATCTGCCTACTGCTCACCTTCCTCTCTCTCGCCTAACGCGGTACTCTTAGGCACCCTCTCTAAAGCCGCCCCCAGCTGCCTCCAGCTTTTCTCCCGCGCCAAACCTCTGGTAAGAGGTAAAGCCTGTAATGGGGAGATGAGAAAAGGACCCAGGGCGATCCCCGGATGCGTTTTTCCGCAGCCCCGCTGCGAGGCTGGGAGTGAACGCTGAGCAGGTGAAATAGGGAAATGAAAAAATCTTTTAAAATCCTTTTAAGAAAAAAGGACTGGGAAGAGTCGTGGCCTCCAGATGGGAGACAGGATGGTGCCTTCACTTGGTTGGGTCCTCGCGAATTGTTGGGGTCTCAGAGAACCGTCCAGGAATGGTCCCTTGGCGTGTTAAGGTCAGAGAAGGCAGCGCGAGGGCCTCGGAGGGCTCGTAGAGAGCAGCAGGGAAAGCGCAATATACCCCACCCTTCCTCCCTGCGGGTCCCCGTCCCCTTGTCCTTAAGACTACGAAGCCCCACTCCCACTCCTTCCCCGGGAGACCAAAGTCTGTGAACGCCGTGGTCCGCACGCCTACGGCCCTTTCGATGCGCATCCTGCATCCCTACCTTCCGAGACGCCCGCAGCCGGAGTAATGGAGGGCAAATAGGTTAGGAGATGGAACATCCCGCCGCGGGAGAGATCAGGCTAGATGGATTACAGACTCAATTTAGGGGCCTCCCTAACCCGAACCCCAGAAGAGTGCCTCGGTGCAGAGAAGCAAGTCAGCGAGGGATGATCCCGCCGTCTGGCCACCTTGGTCAGTTTTTATGTTTTATAAGCAAGTGCGGAACATTAACAGCACAGCCCCAGGTTTGTTTTCTCAGCGCATCCTCCCGTGAGTCCTGAGCGAGGTGAAGGAGTCCGAGGGGCTGGAGGACGCGCGCCGGGCTTCACCCCGGGATTTCGCTGCAGGAGGGAAAGGACGCGCGCGGGTGTCGGCAGCTTGAAACTGCCATCGGTGGCTACAGGTGGCTGCTGCAGGCAAAGTCTGTGCCTTAACCTTCTATCGCGGCACTCGGGGAAAAGAGACCAACCTTCCGTGCCCGCGAGGAGCCCCAAACCCGCCGCGCGCCCGAATGCTCCGCACTCTCCGTGGGGTTGGACGATGAAGACGGGGACCGGAAAAGAACCACACAGAAGAAACCCTGATGGTTGTTTTTTGCTTCTCTGCAGCTCCGCCGCCCCCGCGTCGTCTGCTCTGGTGACCCTGTGAACACTTTAAAAAAAAAAAAAAAAGGAGTCGGAGAAAGCAGCCGGCTACATGCTCTTATTTGGGCCACAAGCAGGCGGTCGGCTCGGAGGTGGCAGTCCGCGCAACCCAGACTGTGCTGAGGAGCTTCGACCAAGGGCCTGGCGTCGGGTGACAGCGTGCCCTTAACGCCCTCTCCCGCAGAGCCCCAGCCTAGGGGAGGGCGGGTAGGTGTGAGGTCTTGACTCCCGTCCTGGATGTTGCCCTTGCGGACAGAAGCAGAGCGGTGTCCCCTTCTGCCTCCTCCGCGAGATGTGGAGAGGGAAAACGGAGGGCATATACTGAAAGCAAGAGTGAAGTCGGGCGACATCTATGGCCCTCGCTGGAACCACAGGCGTGTCTCTCCAAGTCCCGAAACCAACTTAACTACAGTGGATCGCTTCGCTCACCTCCCCGTGCTCTGCAAGCTGCGGGAACCTTCCCGACACTTAATTTCATTACGAAACTGTATCTCTGTCTGTGCTCTTCTCAAGAACACATTACACTTTAATTTGGTAAAAATGTTTCCGAGCTTCGTCTCGCGGTCAGTCCGGAAGCTGCCAGCCTGGAGGGACGCGCCCGGGGTTCATGCTTTGCCCAGAGCAAGACTCCAGGTTCACACTCCCCTTTCTCGGCTCCCGTGTTTCCTCGCAGGGCCCCGGGGAGGGGGGGCGGCTGGGAAGGCGTCACTTGCTGAACTGAACCTTTGCCTACGGGCGTTTCATTTTTAGACTTTTATTTATTTTTCATCCAGCACCACAGTCTTCCCAAATCACTGGGAACCTGAATCACCACTAGCATCGGGAGACCTTGGATGGCAACCGGCTCTGGAGCGCGTCCAAAGGAAAGCCCACTCTGTGTAGTGCCCTAGGCGACAGAGGGCATGGCCCGGCGAGTCGGGGTTACTTGGGGAGGGTAAAAGCCGCGTTCCGGATCGGAAACGGGGCTGCCGCCTCCCAAGAGCCTAGTGGCCTGGCCAGCCTCAGGGGGAACCCCATTCCATGACCGAAATCCCCGAGGGCCGCGGCGCAGCGCGTGCCAGCCGGCCTCGGGCCCCAGCTCCAGGCGTCTGAGAAACACTCCGGCAGCTGCGGGCAGGCCACCACCCTGGCCGCCCCACCCGCTTACAACTTGGCTCTCAGTTTGGGCCGCGGAGACCGCGCTCTTTCCCCGGCCAGGGAATGCTGTGGTGCTGGGTACAAAACCCAGGCGGCCTTTGGGTTGGCGAGTCCAGCGATCGGTGCGTGGAGGGAGGCGTGTGAGATGTTAAAGGCAGAGATCACCCTTAGGGCATCATCCTTCACTGAGTCGCACAAATGGAGCAACTGCAAAAGACAACACAGAGGAACCGGTGAGATGTTGGCTCACTCCTCACAGCGCTTTGGTGCCTGCCGCCTTGCCACCCGCAAGAGCCGGCACACCCAGCCTCGCTGACACGAGCATCCCTTCCGATTTCCTGGGACCCAGGAGGGTGGAGACTGTTGGTCACCGTCACAAACCTTCTTCATCTTAGAAATTCCGAGCTCCTGACACTTAGTCTAGCAGAAGCAAGCTTATTCCGCCACGCCGTGGGTGTGGGCTCCAAATTAGCTGGGAGCCGGAGCCCAACACCTGGAGAATCCCCCGTTCCAGCCGCTCCCCTCCCCTCCCCACTTCTCTCCTCCAGTTCTTTCCCTTTCCCTCCACTCTACCTCTGGAGTGACTGGGCTGCCACCCTCTGGCACACAGAGGCAACTGAAGAGCAAGAGCATCAGAAAAAGGTGAACCAGTGGAGACTTCCCGCTCTTCTACATTGACCGGCACCTCCCACCCCTGGCTGGCAGAGATCACAGTTCCTGAAACATCTGCACAGTGGAGCTGGGGGACCAAGGCCATGCACTGGTACCTTTGCGCACCTCCCACCCCCGCTGCTGTGCAGGAAATATAACACAAAGGAACCCCACTGACACCCTTGTGTCCTGACAAAAGTTGGAAGGCACAGATAAGCTTTTCCTGCAGAAGAGAAAGGGAAATGCAGGCCAGTGATTTTGAAGGAGCTGCACTGAGTGTATTTTTATTTTATTTCCCATGGTTTAGGTGCCAGGAAAGAAAAAAAGTTCTTAAACATAATAGATTGTTTTCCTAAACCTTGACAAGGGCAGGGCAGAAGAACTACTTTCCTTTCCCACTTACTAGCTACACAATTTACTCCTCCATTTTTCAAGTTTTCAGCCAGCTATAAATTTCTTTCGCTCACTAAATTACAGTTAGCCCCCAGGTTTTTATGGTTTATTTTTATGGTTTTTAAAACATCACTTACACCAACCCCACCTTTGCCCTCATGGTGGCGGTCATCACTGAGTTACACTAATGCTGTTAAGACAATAGTTCTCTGCAACAGTTCAAAATGCCACTTGAGGTGTTCAGAGACAATGAGAGTGGGCTCCCCAAGGGGGGATGGGGAGTAGGTGGGGAAAGAACATGAATTTTAATAGTCTAACAATCCATCTTCCCTTAAAACTTGCTCTATTGCATCAGTATTTTCTAATGAAAACCTTCATTCTTTATACACTGTGGTTAAGCATCATCAAATCAGTACTGAAAAGACTTTGATCACATTCACAAGGTGCACTGTGATGAACTTTCACTGACCAAGATTTCAAAGTTTGTAATTAATACTCTTGACAAATCCCTGACTAATCTGTCAACTCTGTCTCTACCCACACAGTTCAAAACCATGAGATGATGTGCAAGTCCCTAAAGCTTCCACACATTGTAGTATCATTACTGGAGACAAATTTTCCTTTCGGTTAGCATTATGAAACTCAACCAGTTCTGTAGTATATTCTACAACAGGGAACATTCAATTATTCAAATGAGTATTGCATGGAAGAGAATATGGGTTTGTCTGATGCCGATCACAGAATAAGGATCCAGAGATATTATAAGAAGCAGACTTCTTTTCTTTCTTTCTTTTTTGGATAGGTGTAGGTCTGTGTGCGCTTAGTCATATCCAATTCTTTGCAACCCCATGGACTATAGCCCACCAGGCTTCTCTGTCCATGGGATTCTCCAAGCAAGAATACTGGAGTGGGTTGCCATTTCCTTCTCCCGGGGATCTTCTAGACCCAGGGATGGAACCTGTATCTCCTACATCTCCTGCATTACAGGCAAATTCTTTATACTAGCACCGCCAAGGAAGCCAAGAAATGGATTTATTTAGAGAGAAATGACTCCATAGAGTGTGGGCCATCTCAGAAGGCTAGAGGACTGGGAAATCGGGTATGGTTAGTTTTTATGGACTAGGTAATTTCATCGGCTAATGAGTGGCAGGATTATTCCAACTACTACAGGTGAAGGGGGTAGGGATTTCCGGGAACTGGCTCCCTGCCCACTTTGTGGTCTCTGATGGTTGGCCTCAGAAGTGTCCTGGTGCTGGTGGGTGTGTCATTTGTTTGTTGACGTATTTCAAAGAACCTGTACTGACGCTTCCCCAATGGCTTAGCAGGTCGTCGATGCAGGAGACACAGGTTTGATCCCTGAGTTGGGAAGATCCCCTTGAGGAAATGGCAACCCACTCCATATTCTTGACTGAAAACTTCCATGGACAGAGGAGCCTGGCGGGCTACAGTCCACTGAATCACATAGAATCAGATATGACTTAGCGACTGAGCATGAACGCAAAATAGCCCTCCTTCCTTCTTTCTCCATTTGTCACAGACTGCAGCACAAGCCCCAAAATGACGAGTGTCCAGATGGAAGGATAGAGCAGCATTCCTGTTGGACTCCTACCTCTGGGAGGGATGGTCATGATAATGATTCTTCCACTTACAAAGTGTGCACCATAGTCCCCAACTGTGCTGGGCACATTCTGTGCTCTAGAGGAGAGGTGCATACTGCAGAGACAGGCTCCAACACGGTGTGGTATTAGACACTTTTTCAAATACAGTTCTTCATATAAAGTAACCAGTAGCTAATGTAGCATCGATTAGCACACAGTTACAACATTTTCTTGGGCTTCCCTGCTGGCTCAGTGGTAAAGAATCAGCCAGAAATGCAGGAGACATTGGTTCCACCCCTGGTCTGGGAAGATACCCTGGAGAAGGATGTGACAACCCACTCCAGTATTCTTGCCTGGGAAATACCATGAACAGAGGAGGCTGGCAGACTATAGTCCATGGGGTCACAAGAGTCGGACACAATTTAGCAACTAAACAGCAGTAACAACAGCATTTTCTTATTACTAGGGAGCCCTTTAGGACTTAGCAAAGTACTATAAAAGTTTAGCTTTTATACTTCTATACTACAAGTATAAAATGATACATATTGTAACCTCTTTTCCCCCACTCTGTCCTGCCAGTGAGCCAGTGGTGCTGGACAGAGTACCCTGAGTCCATTCATCTCTTTGTAAAGAGTATTCATCAGTTTTTGGAAAAACATCAATGGAGAAGTGCCCTTAAATATAAGAGAATATGAACAAGTTATAAATTCTTGTGGAAATTTTTTAAAAGGACAGGCCAAAAGCAAGGGAAGTATTGGTCTAAAAATAAGAACATAAAATCTGGGACTTCCCCAGTGATCCAGTGGCCAACTAGATCCCATAAGCCACAACTAAGAGTTCTCCTACTGCAACAAAATAAATGTTAAAAAAAAAAAAAAAGAATGGAAGATGCATTGGAAGTATCGGGTGAGGAGGATTGAAAATATCTACTTTAAAGAAAGAAGAAGTGCTCCATGATGGAGGGACAGCATGTGGATATGTGAATATGTGTATTGGGGGTGGGGTTTATAACGCTGATTTTTCTTTCCACCCCTACCTGGTTGCAGTAGATTAGTTTTGTTTTTTTTCTCTCTCTGACTCTCCTTGCATTTTTCTTATTCCAGCTGGGAGAGCAGGATGGCCTAGGATGGGCAGTGACCAAGCTTTATAGTCTTCTAAACAAACTTTATTTTCTATGGTGTTGGTGCTAATTGTAGAACAGATGCCCACGTTTCAAGGTACCCAGTGCACTTACAGTGGCACCCCAGCTATTCCTGAGACTGTCTTCAGGTTTGCCTGCCTCTTTCCACATCCCCCGTCTCTGTTCCCAGCGCCAGGTGACCTCACACTGTTCTCTGTTTGTGTAAAGTCCCTGATCTCAACTTGAAATGTCCCTTAATTAGCCCACTTCTTGCTTGGGCTCCATGATAGAGCCTTTTTCTCCTTGAAAATAGAGCCCTTACATCTGGGCTGCCTTGTGACTTGCTTTGACCAACAGAATGTGGAGAAAGTGATGCTGTGTGCGTCTCAGAGCACAGGCTTCAAGAAGTCTTGCAACTTCTGCTGTCACTCCCCCGGGACCCCGAGACCCCTCGCTGTGCAGAGGCCCAGCCCAGCTTGTCAGAGGAGGAGAGGTCACGTGGGGCAGAACCAGACTCGCAGCGAGACATGTTAGTGAGGCCATCTCAGACCCCTCAGTCCTATTAAACTCGGATTGCAGTTATCCTACCGAAGGCTAGCTCAAGAATTATGCTAGAACCCAGGTTGCTTACCCAGAGAATTGCAAAGAATAAACAACTTTTATTTCATGACACTAAGTTTTAGAGATGTATATTATACAGCAATATGTAACTGAAACAAAAAGTTTAATTCAACTTTCCATCCACTGGGGTTATCTTCAGCTTCACTTCTACCTTCTTACTTTAGTTATCTGAGGACAATTTTATAATTATACAAAGTAGTAGACAGGTGTAGAACTAAAGAGCCTCTTGATGAAGGTGAAAGAGGATATTGAAAAAAAGCTGGCTTAAAACAACATTCACAAAATGAAGATCATGGCATCCAGTTCCATCACTTCATGGCAAATAGAAGGGGAAAAGGGGGAAACAGTGACAGATTTTATTTTCTTGGGCTCCAGAATCAATGTGGACAGTGACTGCAGCCATGAAATTAAAAGATGCTCTCTCCTTGGAAAGAAAGCTATGACAAATCTAGACATTGTATTAAAAGCAGAGACATCACTTTACCAACAAAGGTCCATATAGTCAAAGCTATGGATTTTCCAGTAGTCATGTACAGATGTAAGAGTTGGACCATAAAGAAGGTGCTTTTGAACTGTGATGTTGGAGAAGACTCTTAAGCCCTTTGGACAGCAAGAAGATCAAACCAGTCAATCCTAAAGGAAATCAACCCTGAATATTCATTGGAAGGACTGATGCTGAAGCTGAAGCTCCAATACTTTGGCCACCTGATGCGAAGAACTGACCCATTTGAAAAGATCCTGATGCTGGGAAAGACTGAGGGCAGGAGGAGAAGGGATGACAGAGGATGAGATGGTTGGATGGCATCACCAACTCAATGGACATGAGTTTGAGCAAACTCCAAGAGATAGTGAAGAACAGGGAAGCCTGATGTTCTGCAGTCCTTGGGGTCCCAAAGAGTCAGACACGACTTAGTGACTGAATGACAATAGGTGTAGCTGATAGGCTTAATGGAAAGATAGAACATCAGTCCTGAAAGAATAAACCCAAATGAGTGTCCAGTGGTAGGGTATGTGGGAGAGAATTTGAATAGCAGGCTGGAAGTCTCACTGCAGGCCACCACCCAGCCCACTTCCCTAGTGCAGTTTAGACGGCAAGTCACCAGAGCCTGCCTTAAAACCACCCTCCACTCCTTCAGCTTCTCTGTGAGGGGCTTCTGTTGTTGTTTCAGTTATGTCGTGTCCCCATGGGCTATAGCCCGCCAGGCTCCTCTGTCCATGGGATTTCCCAGGGGATCTTCCCAACCCAGGGATCAAACCTGTATCTCCTGCACTGGCAGGTGGATTCTTAAACCACTGAGTCACCAGCAAAGCCGAACCTCCAACAAAAATCCTCAGTACAAGTCAAGTGTCCGGGATGGGGGAAAAAGAAAGCATTTGCAACCAGCGATCCCAAATCTTGTAACTGCTTAAGTTCTCCTGTGCCATTGGTCAAGGGAAATGGATGGGACCTGGTCGGGCCAAACCAGAAGCAGCTGGTATGATGGATGGGTGCCTCTTTATCACCTTACTTCAGCAGGATGGCAGGGTTTCCTGACTCCCAGAGCTGTTTTAAACAAGGATGGCCCAGGACATCCCCAGGTGGTCCAGTGGTTAAGACCTCACTTTCTAATGCAGGGGGTGCAGGTTCAATCCATGGTTGGGAAGCTAAGATCCCACATGCCTCATGGTCTAAAAAACCAAAATATAAAACAGAAGCAATATTGCAAAAATTCAATAAAAACTTTTAAAACTGGCCCACATCAAGAAATCTTAAAAAAAAAAAAACCAAAAAAAAACATTTGAAAAGAACAAAAGAACAAGAATGGCCAGCAAGGGATTATCTCCAAGGCCTGGAGTCTGTCTGTTCTAGAATGTGGGTGAGAGGATGGAGTGAGGTAATTATGTGAAGGTCACACCGTAAGGTGCAAAAGGCAGGAAAGCAGAAACTTGTCAACTGTTTATCCTCAAAATGCCATTGTCAAGGCCTCTCAAGGCTTCTGAGAACTCCTATCCAGGAAGTTTCAATGCAAACCTGTCCATTTACACATAAAGTCGGGGGTTGACATGACAGGATGTGAAATCAGGCATGGGTACCTGGATGCATAACTTGCCACTTCTATCCAGTTGGATTTCTCTTTATTCTCTGATGCTTAATATTTCTCACTTAAAACCGTTTTAAAGAGCACTCTCCTTAAAGAAGAGGGTCTATACATCAACACATTGGCCTTTCATCCAAGGCATTGCTGGACTCCACCTGGGAGGTGATGGCAACTAGAAAGTGACAAGCTGGGAAACAGGCATAGAGACACCTTATCTTACAAGTCCCCCCTCTGAGATGTGTGAAACCTTCATACTGATGTGTGTGCACAGGTGTGTGTGTGTGTGTGTAACAATATCAGAATGTATCGCTTCATTTCAGTGAGCCACCTTCTCCTGATGGTTGTTGAAAATGTTCAATGAAACTGGGTATCAGTGTACATCCCTCAGACACACTTCAAACATTTCTCATCAAAGGAAAGGTCGATTCACTTTTGTTGTCTGTCTTCATCACCCATGGAAAGTCATCCAGGCTTTCTCTACTCTTGATTTTTATTCTGGAATCTGGTGTGAGAACTCCCTCCACTCTCCTCTGTAGCCCCTTTATTCAGACTTTCATTATGTTCTCTAGATTTTTGCGGGGCTTCCGTCATGGCTCAGATGGTGAAGAATCTTCCTGCAATGCAGGAGACCCAGGTTCGATCCCTGAGTCAGGAAGGTCCCCTGGAGAAAGGAATGGGATACTCCAGTATTCTTGCCTGGGGAATCCCATGGACAGAGGAGCCTGGCTGGCTACAGTCCATGGGGTCGCAAAGAATCAGACATGACCGAGCAAGTAACACACATAGACTCTTGCTGCCCAAAGTTACCTTCCTTGAGTATCTTTTAAAATAATTTCATTTACTTTTGGCTGTGCTGGGTCTTCGTTGCTGCATGGGCTTTTCTTTAGTTGTGGCAAGTGGGGACTGTTCTCTAGTTGCAGTGCACGGGCTTCCCATTGCGGTGGCTTCTCTTGTTGTGGAACACGGGCCCTAGGGCAGGTGGGCTTCAGTAGCTGCAGCACATGGGCTCAATAGTTGCAGCTCCCAGGCTCTAGAGCATAGGCTCAGTAGCTGTACCACAAGGGCTTAGCTGCTCTGCGTCATGTGGGATATTCTGGGTTGGGGATTGAACCCATGTCTCCTGCACTGGCAGCCTGATTCTTTACCACTGAGCCACCAGGGAAGTCCTGAGTACTTTTTTTTCCCCCCTGATCATTCTTCTTCCCCAAAGCCTAGAATCACTTCCACCTGCTTCTCAGGTTAAGGGAAAATGACCAATTGTGAACTTGAATCCTTTAGCAGTACTCAGTATATTAAGTTCCCATAACTATAATAGTTTCATCATCCACTATCCATGCACAATCTGCATTTTCTACTTGCACCAAGGAAACTTATCGTGCCTTCCACCAGATGCTCTTCACTCTCGGGAATTGGACCACATTTCCATTCTCCCTCACCTGACACACTGCAGCTTGACCAGGTCTCTTCCAAGTTTTGCATACTTAGTTATAGTCTTGCTGCCTTTGTAAAGCCATCCTCAAATACTTGCTTTGTTAGTTGAAACAGCCTGGATAGGTCATTTCATTTTGTCAACTCTCAGTTTCTGCATCTATAGAAAGGGAATATTGTCTCTCTCTTTCAGGATTTTGTGAGGATTAAGTAATAGACATGTATATACTTATATTATATCATAATAAAGCATTTAGCATTACTGGCTTTGTCACATAGGAGATACTAGCTAGATAATGATTCCCTCCATTTGCTTTTCTGTCACTTTCAATTTTCCTGAACACCTAGTTCTTAGCTGTATATCTATATATGACTATTATATATATATGTATGACTATTGTATATATATATATATTCAGTTCACAATTTTCATTTGCTCTTCTTTACAGCTTCGATTTCTTTGCTGCATTTTATGATGGCTGCTTTAAAATCATCAAATAATTCTAACATCTCTGTCATCTCAATGTTGGTATCTATTGATTATCCTCAAGGTCTTCCTTATTCTTGGTTTGATGACTGATTTTCAACTGAGACTTGGACATTCTGGGGCATGACGTTGGGAGATTCTGGTCCTTATTTTAATCTCTGGTTGGATCTGGTCTCCTCTGACAGAGGTTTGGCAGTGTCAGGCAGCAAAAGGTCGTTATCTTTCAGGATGTTATCAAACTCTTCTTCCAAAACTCACTCTTTGGTCAGTAACAAGACGTCAGGGCACAGGAAAAGCGCAGAGCTGCTCTCGGCAGGCAACATGGCATTGTTCAGGCTTCTGCTCTCCTTGGAGGCCGAGCGATGGTGGTGTGGCTGCCCGCTGTGCTCTGAGACCCCGTCTGATTTGGGCTACCTGGAAGAATGCGGCCATGGCCAGGGGGTTCCACCCATTGCCTTCAGACTGCCCCTCCCCATGCCGAAGCTGACCTCAAGGAAAGGACATCCTGCTTTACAGAAGGATAGCAAATCCACTGGAAACATATCGATCTTATCTTTAAACTGTATTTTATTTTTCAGTATTTTTATTTATTTGGGGAAAACAGGGCTTCCCAGGTGGCGCTAGTTGTAAAGAACCCGTCTGCCAAGGCAGGCAGACATAAGAGACTCAGGTTTGATCCCTGGGTCAGACAGATCCCCCGGAGGAGGACAAGGCGATCCACTCCAGTATTGCTGCCTGGAGAACCCAATGGGCAGAGGAGCCTGGTGGGCTGCAGTCCACGGGGTAGCACAGAGTCGGACTCGACTGGAACTGCTTAGCACAGCATGGCATTGATTTTAAAGAGTGGTATTTTAACGCGCATCTTTCAGGAGGTCTGGACCGGTTAAAATAAAACAATAATAACCTGTTCTTACATGCTTCATTACCACACAGATGCTATTCTCAGGGCTACCTAGATGCCACTCCAAGCCAGCTTTAACATAATTAGCATTTCATATGTGTGGATGATAGAGGAAGAAGTTTACATGGGCATCTGAGCCCCTGTTGCCTAGGAAATCAGCAGTGATGGGCTGGCAGAGAACTCTCTTATGAAAGTGCACCAGGCAGCCGAAGTACACAACAGACACGGCCACTCTCTCAGCCCGTGACCATGAGCAGACAGCCTTTCCCGATCTGCTACTGCACGTGTGAAATGGCTTCATGTGTGTGTCCTAAGGCTGATTTGCAAGAGTGTCCTTCTTGGTACCAATCACTATAGCTGGTAAAAGCACAGAAATGGTAACTTCAAACCTTACCAAACCACAAATATACTTGCTCTAAGATAGCAATTACACATACTTTTCAAAAGGATGTCTAAGTAGCCAGCCTTTATCTTCCAAGGCATTGTTAGATATTGATGGGCTTTTTGTGTAATTTTCTGCCCCTGTTTCTTCCAGTTGACTTGATTTTGGATTAACAGAAAATGAACCAGACACTTTCAAAGAAGGGGAACCTTAAAATAATCAACAAATATTTTTAATCTAATAGATAGGATAAGGAATAAAGTTGAGGCGATTGGTGAAATGAGGTTTCTGTATATGGCTGTCATGGCCTTCGCTGCTGCTTTGACATGTAACTGAGATTCTGCCAGGAGTCTCTGGCCACCTGTGCCTGCCTCTAGCCTCCTCTGCTATTCCATGCTTGCACTGTGCAATCCTAGTCCCCAGTGGACAAGTCATAGATCAGTACCCCCAGCCTTTGCCCAGGATTCACCTCTCCCACATAGTATCTGTGCTTCCCACACTCCACCCTAGATGGCTTAGCATGCAAAGATACAGAAGGAGTCACTTGGCTGCCTTGATTTGGCAGCTTTCCTGCATCTCCAGCATCTTCATAACAACATCGTGCAGTGGTTCGGCCTTGTGACCTGAATGTTCTGTGCTCTGCTCCCCGGGACGGCCATTTCCTGAATACCTACCATGCGCCAGGACACAGACGAGGTCTTTATATTAAGGGTCTCCCTCCATTCTCACAAAAACTCTGTCAGGCACCAATCCAGTTTACAGATGAGAAAGCCAAGGCATAAAGAGTTTAGGATTTGGCTCCAAATCATATCCCTCATAACTGGGACAACTAGGGTTTTCATCCAGAGCTCTCTGCTTCCACAGCTTCCAGTCTGCCTCCATCTCCCCCACGTCCCCCATACCTCACTGTTCCCAGGCCCTGAAGGGGAGAGGGTGCTGCTCTGAGGAAACGCCTCCACCATGGTAGCAAGCACATGACCTGTGCGGTTTCTAAGTCAGAATCCATGTTCCACATGTATCCAACGTGGAAGGCACGGATCTGACCAGCCACACTGGCTCAGATTCCCCAAGGGGACCAAGGCAGTAATGGTGGCCCCGGGGTCTCTGGGGTTTTGCCACTGAAGGAAGGTGTCGAAGACAGTGAGTTCAGAGCCAGCCACCATGATGTGAAAGGGCCAGCCTGATGATCTGGGGGGCTCTTCCCAAGGACAATGCTTCAGCTCTCCAGAAAACAAGCCGGTGAGGCTCAGATACAAGGGTCTTCAAGAAACAACAGGTTCTAATGGGACTTCCCTGGTTGTCCAGTGGCTAAAACGCCATGCTCCCAATGCAGGGCACCTGGGTTCAATCCCTGGTCAGGGAACTAGACTGCACATGCCACAACTAAGAGTTCACATGCTGCAATTAAAGATCCTCCACATCACAATGAAGACTGAAGATTTCAAGTATGGCAACCAAGACCCAGCATAGCCAAATAAAACAAACAAACAAATAAATATATATATAAAAGAAAAAACAGATTCTCTGAGGGAGGGCCACTTGCTCTGGATTCTTTTCTTGCACGGGCCTTCCTGCTTCTCTGGCCCACACCTTAAGCCAGCAAATACAGTTCAATCCCTTCAAAGAGCAACAGTGCTCAGACGTTCAGTCGTGTCTGACTTTTTGCAACCCCATGGACTGTAGCCCGCCAGGCTCCTCTGCCCACAGGATTCTCCAGGCAAGAATACTGGAGTGGGTTGCCATTTCCTTCTCCAGGGGATCTTCCCCACCCAAGGGCTGAATGTCTGGCATCTTCTGCATTGGCCGGTGGATTCTTTTCCACTAGCACCACCTGGGAGGCACCAAGAGTGCATGCCGTGAAGCAGCTAAGTCTCTGCGCCACAACTAACGAGCCCGTGCTCTAGAGCCACGGCCCAGGGGCTGCAACTGCTGAGCCCAAGCGCCACAACTAATGCAGCGGGAACACCCGGGAGCCTGTGCCCTGTAATAAGAGAAGCCGCTGCAACGCAAAGCCCGCACACGGCAAGAGTAGTCCCGGCTCGCTGCAACAAGGGAAAGCCCACACAGCAATGAAAACCTGGCCCAGACAAAAATAAATTAAAAGAGAAGAGTTCACTCCCTCTTTAGACAAGCATTCTCTAAACAGTCAGAGTGGCAGGCCTGTAACAGCTAATTTGCCACCTCAGCCCCAAATGCCAGGTTGGTGATCAACATAAAGCCTTTACATGGAGCATAACTGCGCTGTGTCCTGTGCTTCTAGCTCTGTCAATTTACCTAACAACCTAGGAAAGGGGAGAGCTGCTCCTGTTTCTAATGACCACTGGCCAGGTCCTCTAGGCGGAACCAGACCTTAGATTTTCAGTCCCCAGAACATACAGTCTCATGGTTGCTGTAGCCAAATTTCATTAGCATGGAACGAAATTCTGTGGTTCCATTAAATAATCATGACTTCAGCTTAATATTTTCCCTAAATCAATATAGATTATATTTATGCTGATTACTTCTTCATCTGATAAAAATATTCAGCATTGTCTAAAATGTTAGAATCTTAAATTGCCTTCCTTACCAAACAACAACAAAAGTGCCTTTGTTTAGCCCAGCTAGAGAGTTTATTTAGATTAGAGAAAAATTTACCTTCATAGTGTTCTTCCTATTGCGATGTTTCTCGACCAAAGAGTACACAATTCCATATTTTCTAAGTGCTATTGACAAAGCCCATTTCAGAGAAGAAGTGGGACTCTGAATGCTGATGTGATGACCTCCTTACCTCTAAAATGTTAAGATCAAGTGAGTTTGGCAGAGTATTTATAAATATTATTATTATTGTGTGTTCTTAGAAATAAAAAGCAATTTCTTTATAACTCTGGTATTTTCTAAAACCAAGTCTGCTTAATCATCATTACTAAATCAAGAACGCTGAGACAGAGGTATCAACTTTAACCACTTAATAAGAACTTCTGACATTTATTCATACTGCTACTGATTCATAAGAGGAAAAGTTTAAAAAGAAGACAAGTGCATATAGCTTTCCCTTTAGAATACAGGAAACCATATAAAAGTATTGGCAATGGAATTAAAGTAACCACAATGCCGCCCTTGGTAGCATTTTCTACAAAGACATTTACATGAAACGAGAAAGAATATTAAATTAGGTGGTTAAAATAAAACTTCACTATTAGCTTCACACGTTTTCATACATGAGATTATGGCATTTAAATCAGCTGACAGTTCAGCCTTGTAAGTACAGACACAAAGAAATGTGAACATACCCAAGAAGGAATAATTTTCATTGAAACTAATTTTTTTTTTCAAGAAGCGGAAGTTCCACAAACTGCCAGAACTAAATATACAGTAAGAGTCCAAAGTTATTATGCAGAAATTCTGTGTCCATGAGTCCTGGAATTTTGGATTTCATCAACCAAATGATTTCAAAAGCAATTTTGGAGGACTTCTAGTTAAGATGTAAAAAGATTCAAGAGAACTTAGCTCTCATGGTAACAACCAGAAGTTGAACCCATATTTAATCAAAGATTTCTGAGACACTGTTAACATCCTTCCAGCTCAACTGTTGATAAGATCAAAAGGCAGTATGGGAATGTGGTGGGGGTTGGGCTAGGCATAGTGAACTCATTCTAATTAAAGCAGCTTCTGCTCAACTTGACTCTAGGTAGAATCCTAGGGATCAGTCTCCCACCCTAACCACTAGACAAAGGAAAAGGAAATACACAAGAGAACATAAAATCTATTATACATCATGTCTGGAATATGATAAAAAGGTATAAGATCTGCAAAGAAGCTGGAAAATACAACCCTAAATAGAATTATCAGTACCATCTTTTAGATTCCATATACATGCATTAATATACGATATTTGTTTTTCTCTTTCTGACTGATTTCATTCTGTAAAATAGGTTCTATCTGACTCAAATGTGTTTGTTTTTTTTTTATGGCTGAGTAATATTTGCAGGTCAGCAATGGAGACGCAGACATAGAGAACAGACTTGTGGACACAGTGGGGGAAGGAGAGGATGAGATGAATTGAGAGAGTAGCATGGAAACATATACATTATCATATGCAAAACAGAAAGCGAGTAGGAATTTGCTGTATGAGTAGGGAGCTCAAACCCAGTGCTCTGTGACAACCTAGAGGGCTGGGATGGAGCGGGAGGTGGGAGGGAAGCTCAAGAGTGAGGGGACAGGTATATAACCATGACTGACTCATGCTGATGTATGGCAGAAAGCGACACGATATTGTGAAGCAATTATCCTCCAAATGAAAATAAACAAATTAAAATATATATAAAATTATATTTATATATAAAACCCCAAATCCAGAGAAAGCACAATTGGTATAAGCAGACGAGTTACTAGAATTAGCAAATTGTTTTATAAACAATTATTATAGGTACTTGGGCTTCTCAGGTGTGACTAATAGTATAGAACCTACTTGCCAATGCAGGAGACACAAGAGGTGTGAATTTGATCCCTGGGTTGGGAAGATCCCCTGGAGTAGGAAATGACAACCCATTCCAGTATTCTTGCCTGGAAATCCCTGGACAGAGGAGCCTGGTGGGCTACAGTCCATGGGGTCACAAAAGAGCTGGACATGACTTAGGCAACTAAACAACAACAACTAATTTACTGGATTATCACAAAACAAGCACACTCATGTAACCATACCTAGATTAAGAAAGAGACAAACTATATTCCAAGAGATCTTGCCTAAAGTCTCTCCTACTTGAGCTGCCTGTTTTTTCTAACACTGTCTCAGCAGTAGCCAATTTGGTGAACAGAATTAATACCTGGTAGTCTGAGGCGATAATCTGTGATGTGAGTGACCAGCTGTCCAGGGAAGGAGGAGCCTGAGGAGTTTCAGTGTTCTATTGACCAATGGGTACTGACAAGTGAGTCCTGTCCCTTCTCTGTCCCTTAAAACGGGGACATTCCTACTAGCTGTCTTTGTGTGGTTTACTGAGTACCAAGGGCTTTGGGTTATCCAGAGGAAGGGAGAATTGGAACAAGACCCAGCAGTATCTAGTCTCTAAAATTAAAGGAAAAGGGCAATTTCCCATCAGACAAAGAAAAATTACACACGTTATTTTGCTAGAAATATTGATTTCTAGCTAGACTATTAATTTCCACCAAAGTGGATACACTGGGCATCATTTCTATTTCCAGTTCAGTAATTCATTTAAATTCTGTTATTATGAAATGATAATAAAACCCACCTTGTCCTTAACTGTGACTTGGGTCTGTTCCATCTGTTTGACTCAATTGAATTCTACCTTCTGGAAGGTCTTTTTAAAATGTAACACAGCTGCTCTTAGGAACAGATCTCACCAACAGGAAACTCTCATTGGGCATCCAGGAGTGAGGGGATGACCTCAAAGACTCATGGAGAAGGACATTCCAATTAGCCAGTACTTGAGGCATCTCTCCAAGGAGCCCAGGATAATGCAACTGCCAGAAAAACTCAGAGGCTGGGGCTCAGCAAAGCAAGTTACTCTCTCCTGCGGTTATAACAAGTCATCCTTCAGTGAGTGAAACAGAATGAGCATGGCTCTCCCAGATACACAAAGCAGTACTGTGAGGCAGGGCACGAGGGTCGACCAGATGGCTGCCATGCAGAACCCAGGTTACAGAGGTGGTGACCTCAGGGTCCATTGTGTGGCCAAACCGAAGAAATACATCCCACTTGTATTTTCTTAACCTCTGTTGAATGGCCTGCACTGATAGGTTCAACAGTGTATTTTATGCCACTGAAGAGGTAAAGGGAAGGGGGAAGGAAAAGAGAGTTTTCTCCTTGTCTTAGTGCACTCTGTTAAGACTGAGAATTTTTTTACCTGTTTAGTTTGAGAGTTTTGGGCTCTGGAAATAGAAGCTAGACCAGGATACATCAATATTTTGAATCTTGTCATCTCCTGGAGGTGAATCAGTGGTCTTACAGTGGTAAAAGGGAAGTTAAAGCCAGTTCTGGGGGTATTAATACACCACATTAACAAATTAAAAGATAAAAACCATATGATTATCTCAATAGATGCAGAAAAAGCCTTTGACAAAATCCAACATCCATTTATGATAAAAACTCTCCAACTGGAGCCCATTATACAGAGTGAAGTAAGCCAGAAAGATAAAGAACATTACAGCATACTAACACATATATATGGAATTTAGAAAGATGGTAACGACAACCCTATATGCAAAACAGAAAAAGAGACACAGAAGTACAGAACAGACTTTTGAACTCTGTGGGAGAAGGTGAGGGTGGGATGTTGCGAAAGAACAGCATGTATATTATCTATGGTGAAACAGGTCACCAGCCCAGGTGGGATGCATGAGACAAGTGCTCGGGCCTGGTGCACTGGGAAGACCCAGGGGAATCGGGTGGAGAGGGAGGTGGGAGGGGGGATCGGGATGGAGAATACGTGTAAATCTATTGCTGATTCATGTCAATGTACGACAAAACCCACTGAAAAAATAAATAAATAAATAAAAAATATATTTATCTCACTAAAAAAAAAAAAAAAACCTCTCCAGAAAGCAGGAATAGAGGGAACATACCTCCACATAATAAAAGCTATATATGACAAACCCACAGCAAACATTATCCTCAATGGTAAAAAACTGAAAGCATTTCCCTTAAAGTCAGGAACAAGACAAGGGTGCCCACTCTCACCACTACTATTCAACATAGCGTTGGAAGTGTTTGCCACAGCAATCAGAGAAGAAAAAGAAATAAAAGGAAGCCAGACAGGAAAAGAAGAAGTAAAACTCTCACTGTTTGCAGACGACATGATCCTCTACATAGAAAACCCTAAAGACTCTACCAGAAAATTACTAGAGCTAATTAATGAATACAGTAAAGTTGCAGGATATAAAATTAACACACAGAAATCCCTTGCATTCCTATACACTAACAATGAGAAAACAGAAAGAGAAATTAAGGAAACAATACCATTCACCATTGCAACAAAAAGAATAAAATACTTAGGAGTATATCTACCTAAAGAAACGAAAGACCTATACATAGAAAACTATAAAACACTGATGGAAGAAATCAAAGAGGACACAAATAGATGGAGAAATATACCGTGTTCATGGATTGGAAGAATCAATATTGTGAAAATGACTATAGTACCCAAAGCAATCTATAGATTCAATGCAATCCCTATTAAGCTATAAATGGTATTTTTCAGAGAACTAGAACAAATAATTTCACAATTTGTATGGAAATACAAAAAACCTTGAATAGCCAAAGCAATCTTGAGAAAGAAAAATGGAACTGGAGGAATCAACCTGCCTGACTTCAGGCTATACTACAAAGCCACAGTCATCAAGACAGTATGGTACTGGCACAAAGACAGAAATATAGATCAGTGGAACAGAATAGAAAGCCTAGAGATAAATCCACGTACCCATGGACACCTTATCTTCGACAAAGGAGGCAAGGATATACAATGGAAAAAAGACAACCTCTTTAACAAGTGGTGCTGGGAAAACTGGTCAACCACTTGTAAAAGAATGAAACTAGAACACTTTCTAACACCATACACAAAAATAAACTCAAAATGGATTAAAGATCTAAATGTAAGACCAGAAACTATAAACTCCTAGAGGAGAACATAGGCAAAACACTCTCCGACATAAACCACAGCAAGATCCTCTATGACCCACCTCCCAGAATATTGGAAATAAAAGCAAAAATAAACAAATGGGACCTAATGAAACCTAAAAGCTTTTGCACAACAAAGAAAACTATAAGCAAGGTGAAAAGACAGCCTTAAGAATGGGAGAAAATAATAGCAAATGAAGCAACAAGGGATTAATCTCAAAAATATAAAAGCAGCTCAATTCCAGAAAAAATAAATGACCCGATCAAAAAATGGGCCAAAAAACTAAACAGACATTTCTCCAAATAAGACATACAGATGGCTGACAAACACATGAAAAGATGCTCAACATCACTCATTATCAGAGAAATGCAAATCAAAACCACAATGAGGTACCATTACATGCCAGTCAGGATGGCTGCTATCAAAAGTCTACAAGCAATAAATGCTGGAGAGGGTGTGGAGAAAAGGGAACCCTCTTACACTGTTGGTGGGAATGCAAACTAGTACAGCCACTATGGAAAACAGTGTGGAGATTCCTTAAAAAAACTGGAAATAGAACTGCCATATGACCCAGCAATCCACTTCTGGGCATACACACTGAGGAAACCAGATCTGAAAGAGACATGTGCACCCCAATGTTCATCGCAGCACTGTTATAATAGCCAGGACATGGAAGCAACCTAGATGCCCATCAGCAGATGAATGGGTAAGGAAGCTGTGGTACATATACACCATGGAATTTTACTCAGCCGTCAAAAGGAATTCATTTGAACCAGTCCTAATGAGATGGATGAAACTGGAGCCCCTTATACAGAGTGAAGTAAGCCAGAAAGATAAAGAACATTACAGCATACTAACACATATATATGGAATAAAAAAGGTGATAACGATAACCCTATATGCAAAACAGAAAAGAGACACAGAAATACGACAGACTTTTTGAACTTTTGTGGGAAGAGAATGTGAGGTGGGATATTTCAAAAAGAACAGCAGTATACTATCTATGGTGAAACAGATCACCAGCCCAGGTGGGATGCATGAGACAAGTGCTCCAGCCTGGTGCACTGGGAAGACCCAGAGGAATCGGGTGGAGAGGGAGGTGGGAGGGGGGATCGGGATTGGGAATACATGTAAATCCATGGCTGATTCATATCAATGTATGACAAAACCCACTGGAAAAAAAAATAATAATAATAAAAAAAAAAAGAAAAATAAAACCTTCCTTAAAGCTATCAATATGAACCAGGTCATATAACTATATCAAAATGGTCATCCTCTTAACAATAAGAGAAATATCAATTAAAAATGCAGATGCTGCTTTTGCTCATGAAATTGTCAAAAATATTTTAAAATTATATTACTGATTAGAAGAGGGAAAGTGTAGGGAAATTTCCTTAATCACTAACAGTTTGAGCATAAGATGTTATAATCCTCTTGGAGAGTAATTTTTAAATAAGCAACACAAACATTTACTAAATGTACATATTCTACTAGCCATTTCACAGCATTTAATTCAGCAATGCTATTGTGGGAGACAATATTTGGTTTTCCACTACCTTCAAGCAAATGGGAACACCGACTTTCCCCACTTCTTTGAGGTTAAATGTGTCCACATGACTAGTTCTGGCCAGTGAGTCATGAGTACCTATGTTTCACTTCTATGCAAAAGCACTTAAGAACCAGTAAGCAATTTGCAATATTCTCATTCCCTACCAAGGTATTCATGAGAGCACATGGTGAGAGGGTGTCAAAAAATGAAGGAATATCAGTAAATTGGGGTCTCTATTTAATAATCAGAACTCTCCTGTTAACCTTTAATGTAGATGTAATCTGAGCAAGAAATAAGCCATTGTTGTTTTAAGCTAGAAATATTTTCAGGTGTTTGTTATCACAACATAACCAAGCCTATCTTAACTGATAGAGTAGTTTGTCCTAAAAAATAAGTATAAAGGTGCATAAACAATTTTTTTAAAATAATGCTAGAAATCTGGAAGCAATTGAAAAGCCCCATAAAATAGAATCTTTAAATTACATATAATTAATACTATGTAACCATTTAAAATGAGATTGCATACATATATCAGGTTGGCCAAAAAGTTCATCTGTGTTTTTCTATAACATCCAACAAAAAACCTGAATGACCCAATATTTATTGACAAGGAAAGATATTTTTGATGTAACACTGAGTGAAAAAAGTAGGTTATAAAGACATGCACAGTTTGATCCAATTTTGTTGCTACACATATACACACTCTATGTACACATATCAAAATGTTAATATTCTCTGATGAGCTTACAGTGATTTTTTTTCCTATTTCTGCTTGTCTGAGCTCTTTAACTGTACATGCATTATTTATGTAATAAGAAAAACAGTAATTTTTAAAGTGAACCAGGATGTAAGTCTCAGTTATACAAGATGATAAACCTGGAAACTTACTATACAACATATTAACTATAGTTAACAACATTGTCTTATATACTGAAAAATTTGCTAAGAGGGTAGATTTTAGGTGTACTTATCACAAAAAACCTTATTAATAGAAGGCAAGAGGACACTTTCGAAGGGGATGGAGAGGCTCAGGGATAGATTACAGTGATGGTTTCATGAGTGTATACTTATCTCCAAATTCATCAAGTCATATACACTAATTATGTATAGCTATGGACATGTATGTAAAATTACATACAGCTTTTGTATGCCAAAAATGAAAAGAATAAACAATCCCCTCAAAAAAATTAGCCAGGTCACTGATTATTTAAAGTCCTCATTGAGGTAGATTCATTTCAGGAAACTAAGGTTTTCTTCACCTCTATGACTAGGAAATAAACAAGATTTCCATTTTGTTTAAACAAAGGTAAAAAGAAAATTTTTAAAACCACCTCAGATAACATGAATCTTCAGCACAAAATGGATGTCTGATTTATTTCCTTTCATTTTCCTAGCAGATGGGCAGCTGTTCTTGTTCTCACAAACCTACTGTTACAAGCAGGATATTCAAGCCAAGACCCCGAGGGGTGATTTTTAATCATTCATGTTGAGCTCTAGGGAAGAAAGGAGACTATTGTTATGCAACTCACGGAAGCACTCAACCTTCTCTTTTCAACTTCATTTTGGTTCTCCTACTTCAAGTTTCACATACTAGCTACATTTTGAAAGGTGATTCTAATATATGCCTTCTAAAAAGTATAAACATTCCTTTTACTTAAGAGAGTTATAACACTAAATGCTCATATCTGGATGACAATTACACTTTACACTTCCATCAGGAAGCTTCCACAAGCCTCTTATCCTCATCCATCAGAGGAAAGACAGAATGAAAAAAAAAAAAAAAACAATCACAGAAAACTAGCCAAACTGATCACATGGATAACAGCCTTGTCTAACTCAATG